>NC_060910.1:17189847-17467347 GCF_014805685.1 Silurus meridionalis | reverse complement strand
GGAATTTTCAGGGAGTAGTGAAGGCTTCCTCTAAGACACGTTTTAGCAAATCAAACCGGGTTACAGACTTTGGTTGCATTGGCTAGTGTGATTGACAAGAGAGAAAATGAGCTCCTCCCACTGTGATTGACATGAGAGAATAAGCTCCTCCCAGTAAACTGTCAGCATTACTTTCATGTGTATAAAAAGAGAGCTAATCTTTACACTAACAGTCGGGTCTGTAAAATAGGGAGGGATGGGAACGTGGGAGAGAGGACGAGTTGAAGTGTGTGTGTGTGTGTGTGTGTGTGTGTGTGTGTGTGTGTGTGTGTGTGTGTGTGTGTGAGCATGAATGTGGAAAAGAAAAGAAAAGAAAGAGTAACTGAATGAGCGTCCCCCATCCGCTAACCCGCGGGAAATCCAGCAGCCAGCATCACCACGGCAACCTCTGGAAAGTCACGCTGACAAATCTCTTCTGTGAGAATGAAAGAGAGAAAGAAAGAGAGAAAGACGGGAGAAGAAAATAAAAGACTGCGAGGTACGACGTTCTTTTATCAGCTCAGAGTGGGAAGAGTGACTGGGGCAGTGTGAGTGGGCATGGAGCTCCGCCCTTTCCTGGACATGCCGCTGCACAGACGCCACCTCTGATGCATTCAGCGCTGGAATGTGACCTTTGTCTCGTCCGAGCTCGTCCTGTCTGTGGAGACGAGCGAGTCGTGGCTCTGTGCTAATAAAAGCGGGACAGCAGGCTGTACGTGACAAGAGTTCTGAGAGGGAGCCTTTCCCACCTGCTCAGAAAGGCAGCAGACGTGAATAAAAACGAGTTTGAGAAACGCATGAGGGATGTGAGTCGCTTTTCCGACACGTTCTCGCACATCTGCAGGATGAAAGAGAGACAGATGTCTCGGGATGAGGTCCACAATCTGCCTCGACTCAAATCGAGAAAAGGAACTGCTCCAAGAAAGGGGGCGTGATGTTCTGACAGATCCGACAGCCCTGGCGCTGCACGGCAAAATAAACACAGAGGAGATTCAGTTCTCCAATTACAAATACAACACCGTCTCATCTCTCGTCTCAGAGCTTTGAGAGGCTTTGATTTGGAGACGCTTTCCTTTCAAATCCCTGCTTTCTCTTCATTCCCAGTCCCCCTCTGAGTCGCTTTGGTTTTGTCTCCCCATTGCCTTGCTTGTTTACGTGTTTGTATATTTCTCCGCTTCTCTCCCGGTCTGTCTATCTCCTGCCTTTTAAAAAATCTGTTGTGACGGCGCGAGAAATAAACCTGGTGTCTCATAAAGCTTTTGATTCCTCTCCTCACCTTGGCTCCACGTTCCCTCATCAACAGAAACCTCAATCTGCAGATATGTCTCAAGTTTCAGGCTCAGAGATAAACTCAGAATCAGGTTTAGAGATAAATGCAGTCTCAGGCTCAGAGATGAATGCAGACTCAGACTCAGAGATGAACCCAGATTCATAGATGAACCCAGATTTAGAGATAAACCTGGACTCAGAGATGAATGCAGACTCAAGCTCAGAGATAAACCCAGACTCAGAGATAAACCCAGACTCAGGCTCAGAGATAAACCCAGACTCAAGCTCAGAGATAAACCCAGACTCAGAGATAAACCCAGACTCAGGCTCAGAGATAAACCCAGACTCAGACTCGGAGATGAACCCAGACTCAGAGATAAACCCAGACTCAGAGATGAACCCAGACTCACTCATGCTACAGCTGCTATAAACCTTTATAAGTAAATATACCAGAATAAAATACACACTTCAGAACAAATCTCATATCAAAAGTCACCTAACAACTACAGTGGAACCCGGTTATGTCGATGTTCCATGGGGTCGCCAAAAAGCATTGAGATAACCCGATGATCGAGATAAACGAAAATCAAAATGGCGGCAATATATTAACGTGCTTGAAATTTCTTTATGTGCATGATGTGCGTTAATAAATGAGAATGTGCATGCACGTGTTTTTGAAGGTTTTTACACAACAGCGTTGCCGCGATTTGTTTGATGAAGGCATGCTATAAAAATACATACAGTACATGTTTATCTGTCAGGAATCCACCTGCCACGCCCCCTTCGGCCCCCTTCGGCATGTCAGGTGCTTTCTCGGCCGCTTTCTCTGAAGCTCCCGGCTTCAATCGCGCACATATGGTACTCGTTTAGCATCATCACCAGCTCCTATTTAAACTTCCACACTCTCACTGTCCGTTATTGTTGGTATATGTTGGTTCACGGCGGTCGTTGTTATCGCGCATGCGTATCCCGGTACGTGCCTTCCCACTGGCACTCTCTCAACGGCTGCACTTTTCTTCCCAAAGCGCATCGTGGATTCCCCCCGATCCTGCCGGTGTTCATTCTATGATTTTGCTGGTCATTCCACGTTCCGCACCGCCAAGCCCGGCTTTTGCCTCCCGTTAATCGCATAACATTTAACAACAAAAGGCATATGTGCACTAACTAACAGCAGAGATTCACCAGTATACAATACAACACCTGTAGCAGCTGTAAACCTTGATTTTTCCGCCACTTTCGCAAGTTCTTCTGCGGCTGCACCGAGATAACCGACGTTAAATGGCAAATTTTTCCCCCCTTGTGGTCGAGATATCAGGGTTCAGCGACATAAAAAAGACATAACCGATAAAAAATGCTTAGACAAAGCGAGAATTTGGCGGTTCCACTTCAAAAACGTCGACTTAATAGGGTTGTCGAGATAACCGAGGTCGAGATAAGTGGGTTCCACTGTATAATGATTTCACTAATACCAAGTCTCTCTCTCTCACACACACTCACATACACACAAGTTGCCTAAATGGAAAGAGAAACCCTCAGGAGCCTGAGAGCTGCTGTTTGTCTTGTACCTGTGTATGTGTGTTTCTGATTGTTGTGTATTGCTCTTTGAAGAAAGATAGAAAAATAGAAAAAGAGAGAGAGGGGGAGAAAAAGAGAGAGAGAGAGAGGGGGGGGGAGTGCGATAAAAGATTCCATTTAAGTTAATACATTACTTAAATAAATAAATAAATAAATAAATAAATAAATAAATAAATAGATAGATAGATTAAAAGGTGTAAAAACGTTAAAAACTATATGTACATGATCTTGAAACGTGCTCTGTGCAAAATGCAGTTCATCATTAAAAAACAGAGCAGAGTGCATTCTTATTGCAGCAGATCTTCTCAAACATCATCAAGTGGTCTGTTTCCTTGTAAAAGTGAAAGTCTACTAGAATCCTGGACTGCATCATCGCCGTCGTCACTGTTTTCCCGTCATGGCTGCCTCTTTCTTCTATTTCGTTTTTTTTTTTTCGGCTGATGTAGATGCACATCTTTGCCTGACCCACGACGAGGTTTAAAAGCTGACACTCTGCTTGCCTTCTCGGAGTATATTTTCCCCCCAGGATAAAAGTTTAGGCTGAATTATTTGTTAAGACCGAGTATGTGGATAGATGGAGAGATTGAGAGCATGAAAGAGAGAGGGGTAGAGAGAGAGAGAGAGAGAGAGAGAGAGAGAGAGAGAGAGAGAGAGAGAGCTAGTCATGCTGATAGAGATAGAGAAAGAGTGAGACAGATAGAGACAGATGAGTGAAACAGTGTTTTCCCTACTAAATGCAGAAGATTGACGACGAGTGTCAAATGTAACACCTGCTGTAGCTCAAAGACTGACCACACACACAAACACACACCCAAAAACACACACACATACACACACACACTGTATAAAGTTATATATCTAATATACATAGCTACCAAACTCAAAAAATCTGTACAGTTATTAAAACAAAGTGGGCGTGGCCTTAACCAGAACGCCGTTCCCTCCTTTTTCCCGCTTTTTATGAGATGTTAAAATAAGGTCACTTTCACTGAGGATGCTGTGAGCGAGTCCTGATGCCCCCTGTAGTCTCGGTGTGACGTGACACTCCAGAGAGATGATCAACTAATTCTGACCTCCGACCGTATCGGAGGTGAAGAGCGTGTGAGGTTAACACGACTCTATATAATCATCGATCATGCTCTTCCTTGTTTTTCCCCTCTCTCTTTCTCGCGTTTTCTCCCTCCCTCTCGCTGCTTTTTTTGCGCCGCTTCTCTGAAGACATCTCACACTCGCACTGCATGGTGCTTGATGATCATTTGTACTGAAGCTGTGTTCTCCTGGCACTGTGGGCAGTGAGTGTGTGTGCGTTTGTGGTGTGTGTTTGTGGTATATGTGTGTGTGTGTGTGTGTGTGTGTGTGTGTGTGTGTGTGTGAGAGAGTGATAATGATTGGCAAGCGAGGCGCAGCAGGATGAAGCTGCCAGTCTTGTGTTACAGCCTGCCATGTCGACGGGGGGTACGGCAGCAGCTGGCTCCCGCTGGGGGAAAATTCAGACTTAATCTCACACACACACACACACACACACACACACACACACGTGCAAATGCTAAGTGTCACCCAAAGCAGCTGCATGACTATGGGCACAGAAACAGCTGCAGATGGATACTAGTACATTTAAAACGTGTTTTGATTTGGAGCTTTCAATCGTGGAAAGAATGAAAAACACTCTACGGCGGCGAAAAAAAAAAACAGCCACTTTTTTTCTAACCATTGTGAGCTGAAAAGCATCTCATCGGCCCACGACAGGGCGCTTAAACGATCGCACTGGTAGCACCAGAATGAAGGGGTTCCCTCTGGTAACCGCAGAACCCTTGGAAGCTTGTGGCTCAAAACAGTCTCATCATCTCTGAGGTCTCACTCAGGACCAGATTCCAGAGGGGGACTGAGACATTGTACGGTCCATAAGCCCTCGGCATATTCGCAAGTCCGTGTGGTTGTTCCACCCGCGCTGTTTATATTCACGCCGCAGTGATGAAATGTGAAAAGCCCGGCTAGCAGGGCGTGATGAGCCTTCGAGACATGGGGCCGGGAAGAATTCTCACACCAGGGAGGGAGAAATATCAGCGGTGAGTCAGAAAGGGAGAGAAAGAGAGATGAGAGAGAGAGAGACATGGGTGGCGATCGAGCTGTCTACATGATGGATGGGAAAGAGCGGGGAAAAAGGAGGTGCGTAATGTGGAGAGGATGCAAAACAAAGAGAACGAGAAGACAGAAATATTCAAAAAGAACAGAATTGTGAATAAAAAGACATTAGGAAGAACGAGAAATGGGGAAAAAAAAACAAGTGTGTGAGGCGAAAGAAAACATTGATAGAGCTTAAAGTGGCAGTGTTTCGTTCAGAGACACTGAAATCATGAGAGTGATGCAGTCAGAGTGTAAGAAACACAGTGAGACAAAGTGAGAAGCTTTGAGAGACTGTGAGAGACACTGAGACAGAGATGCAGTAAGACAGTGTAAGAAACGGCAAGTAAGACTGTAAAGCAGAGTGAGAATCCCAGTGAGAGACTGTGAGAGACAGTGAGACTCCCAGTGAGAGACTGTAAAAGAGACAGATTGAGAGTTCCAGTGAGAGACTCTGAGAGAGACAGAGTGAGAATCCCAGTGAGAGACTGTGAGAGACAGTGAGACTCCCAGTGAGAGACTGTGAGAGACAGTGAGACTCCCAGTGAGAGACTGTAAAGAGACAGATTGAGAGTTCCAGTGAGAGACTGTGAGAGAAAGAGTGAGAATCCCAGTGAGAGAACGTGAGACAGACAGATTTAGAGTCCCAGTAAGAGACTGTGAGAGAGACAGAGTGAGAATCCCAGTGAGAGAATGTGAGACAGACAGATTGAGAGTCCCAGTGAGAGACTATGAGAAAGAGAGTGAGACTTCCAGTGAGAGACTGTGAAAGAGACAGAGTGAGAATCCCAGTGAGAGAATGTGAGACAGACAGATTTAGAGTCCCAGTGAGAGACTATGAGCGACAGAGTGAGAGTCCCAGTGAAAGACTGTGAGAGAGACAGATTGAGAGTCCCAGTGAAAGACTGTGAGAGAGACAGAGATATGCAGTGGGACAAAGGCAGTTCAGAGCTGCACACCCAAAGCAGCTGCATGTGTGTGAACTCCAGAGCTCAGCGCTCCCTCAAGAAAAAAAAAAAGACGAGACCCAGACAAAGACGAAGGGGAGATGGGGGAAGACAGGGGAGTGAAAGTGACCACAGCAGAAGGAAAACATGTAACGCCGAGTGCTGTTTCTGTTGTACAGAGACTTGGCCCTGATAAACCCTCACACTGGAAATCATTCCTGTCTGAACAGTGTCATGTTTACACCCAACACACTGCCAAGACAGAAGAGACGAGGACAAGGGATCTCCCATTTAACCGCCCTCGACACGCCGCCAGATGTTTTCGTTTGAACGTCAGAGGGGCCCCGCAATACAGATGTTTATAAAGCTGGATAAAATTAGATGAAGAATCCGCCAGAGTAAACGGCGAGACGCTCAAGAGACAAGGCCGGCTCAGTGACTTGTTACAAAAGGATGACGTGTCCAATCAGGGGCCAATCAGAGAGACTGCTGAGACACAGAGAGAAGTGGCATCCTTCTTCCAGCGATGGTGTTTACTTTTCTACGTACAGCGACGCATGACTCAATGGCAGGTAAATGAGGAGTGGCATATGCACCTGTCAGTCATAGTAAAGGGGGCATCGAGAGAAACTCTGTAGCCCCGAAGAGAAGTGGCCGTGATTCTCCGTCACGAGACGAAGATTAAAGACTGCTGTCTTTTTTGGGTTGCTTGCTGATAATTTCTGCTCTGATACTCTGCATCTCAAAACACGTGACATAAGGATAGAAATGAGAAAAGGAAGTGCACCATGTCCTTCGTCAATGTTAAAAGGTAGATTTCTGCTAACAGGAACAACGTGTCTCCTCTCTGTCTCGCTTTCTCTCCATCTCGCTCTTAATTACCGCCTCCCCGTCGATCCCTTAATTACACGTCTTTTCCGCCTTGCCTTCTCGCCTCTCTCTCTCTCTTTCTCTGGTCGTGATGAATAATGCAAAGGAGAGAGTGCTGTAGTTTTTTTGCACTTTGTGGTTTTCAGACACGTCCTGTCCCGCCACCGAAAGGTGACGAGAGGTGACTGGAATCGACTGCGAATCGATGGACGTCGGCGGCCTCCAGACAGGGGCTCAATAGGTCTCGATTTCCTCAGTGGGAAAAAACATGACGCTCATTTCTAAGTAAGGAGAGGGGTGGAGGAGGTTCTAAGATGGGCCAAAAAATAAGCCACCCTGATGTCCTCACATGCTCTTCTGCTTCTGAGGCAGAGGATGTGCTAAGCTTCTTTAACGCTACATGATTTCGGGTCGCGGACTCAATTCTCCCTTCCGATAAGCCTTGAGGCTCCACCTGGAGATCAGTAACAATCTGCCCAATCTAATGTGTTCCAGCAGCTGGATATCAGTTCACAAATCTCTGATGGCTTAACAATTTACAATAGTGAAGGTCTAGCTTTTGTGCAGAAATACACAATATGGACAAACGTTGTGGACACCTGAGACCCGAGCCTCCTGCTTCATGAACATCTCATCCAAACTTAGTGCGCATTAGAATCCTGTTAGAATTACCTCCGTTCTTCTGGGAAGATGTTCTACAAGAACACATTTTGTGGAGACTTGTGCTCCTTCAGGCAGAGGAGGTTCAGTTCCAGTTCATTAGGACAGTTCATTATACTGTTCAACATTAGAACACTGGGGTCATGTGATGACCAGGTCATATCCAAGATGGCCACTTCTAGAACATTTCACTGTTCTCCACACTTCTATTAAGGAACAGTTTAAAGGTAAACACAATCCAGTTGCATTAAACTAGCCGTGTTCGGCAGTCGGGATCACAGCTAATATTTCACATGCTTGATGTTTACAATCGTCTGTGTGACACAGAACTGGAGGGCAGGTGTGTAAATACGTGAGTGACGTGACATGTCGGTGACGTGAAGATGGCGTGTGGGTTACGTGAGGGCATTCCTCTGCGTACCTTTAGTGGGCTCGGTACGCTTCGGGAGGTCCATCGTGTCATAGTTTTTATCGTTGTCTCCACTCCGTCTTCCTGAGAAAAGACAAAGAGAAGCGTATGAGAGTACAGGATTTACTGCCTTCATGTCTGGAGACTAAATGTCATGTCTATCTTCTATCTTTACACCCACACACACACACACACACACACACACACACACACACACACACACTACGGTCTAATGGCTGAGGCTCTCCTGAGTGGAACTCCCTCTTAATAATGCATGAGAGGAAATATATTCACAGCGGAGTCGACTAATGAAGAACATCTAATACCCCTATAAACACACACACACACACACACACACACACACACACACACACACACACACACACACACACACACACACACAGTTCCTCTCGCTCAGACAGGACGACTGAAACAGGACAAATGATAAAAGTCTGGGTTCTAAGATTCTGGATTTGTACACTGAACACACACTCGTGGAGAGGCGGACGGAGGGAGGGAGGGATTGACAGAAGGAAAGATGGAAAAGAGGCAGAAGAGAAACTCACCTTGATTAAACCATTCCTCTACAGTTGGCCGGCGCAGCAGCAGCCAAGCAAAAGCAAAGGGAAAGAGAGAAGAGTCACAATATAAACGTGTGTGTTACTAAACACGGACTGGTACTCATGACTAGCAAAAAAACGTCGGAGGAATTAGCATGGTGAAGACTCTAAACGACCTCCGCTTGGGATCTTCTCAGTTAGGAGGGGAAAGGAACAGATCTGAGAAAGGGTGGCTAAGGCTTGCTAGACAGTACCCAGCCCTCGTTATCCTGTTCAGCGGTTTATTTAAAGGGTTAAAGCGTTACGTGGCGTTAACTCGTAATTGACCTCACTGTAGAAGTGGGATCCTGCTGGGCGTTTGACCAAACGCCCACCAGAGCGGCGCTGGCATTTTCTACACCGTTTACACACACAGCATCTAAATCGGCTCGATAAGTCACTAGTTAATGCGTCCTGGATCATCCTACATTACCCGCTGCTAGCCTACAGCGCACACACACTCTCCAAACACGACTGTATAGAAGGAACTCAGAACCTCAAAGATGTTGCAGCATGACAATGCTAATGTGCACACATCCAGCTCTGTAAAGATCTGCTTTACATTGGTTTGAAGATCTTGAATGGCCTGCTCAAACACTATTGAGATGTATGTGATTGCTGATTGCACCCTAGGCCGCCTTACCTCCATCAGTACCTGGATTTGTGTCTGAATGAGCCATAAAAATTTTGAGGAACATCTTACCAGAAGAGAAAAAGGGGACTAAATGTGGGACGGGAAATTCAAAATGAAGCACGTGCCCATCCACAAACGTTTGCCATATAGTGTATATAAATAGATATTATATGCTGGTAATAATATCTGACCCCCACGGGAGACTGACCTTTAGCCTTCTTGCTCCCGAAGCAGCCGGCGTCGTCCTTCTTCTTCCGGTGGGTCCCCGCAGAGCCCGGAGCCTGAAGCGAGGATGCGTCCTGGTACTTGTCTGCACCCGGGACTTCTTTGTGAACGTGGTAGGAGAGGTTCCTCATGATGCACACGCAGTTCTCGACAGACTGAGGAGCAGAGAGAGAAACACATCATGGCGGAGGGAATTGCAGCTCGGCTTCATCGCGACAAATTGTCGTGGATTCTTCGTAATTTTTTTTGACACTGATTTCTCTCTGAGTCTCACCTTGTTGTCCATGTCCTTCTTCCCCACAGCTGACAGGAGAGCATGGAGCAGAGCGTCCACCAGGCCGTCGCATTCCCGAAGTCTCCTGCGCGCCTCCGCTCCGTCCGAACTCACGTTCCTGCTCACACACACACACACACACACACACACACACACACACACACACACACACACACACACACAAACTTGTTACGTGCAGCCTTGGCACCATTGAACATAAAGCTGGAAGTGATTTTACATTCACTGTAGCACATTTCGACTTCTATGGCAACGACAGAATAGACCACATTAAACATATACATTATAATGTTAATGCAATATAATTGCATGTGTGTGTGTGTGAGTAAGCGTACTGGAAATACTGTATAAACACACACACGTGTGGCTCGAGATAAATATTTATGCAGCTGTGCATCACTGCACGTTCGAGCAATTCATTCAGGACACACACACACACACACACACACACACACACACACACACACACACACACACACACGACTGTCTCACACACCCTTTAGCTCTCTTCCGCACTAACTCTGTTCATGGCAAATCAGGTTGGGGCTCTGAGCTGCTTCCTAGCAACAGATGTCGGTGCTTACAGTTGCCATGGATACGGGCAGAGTGGCAGGGATGGAGATGGAGTGGCATCGGGAGCTGGCGACACGCGGACACACCGTTTTCGGTGCTCATTTCCCCGAGTGTGTGCTACAACCTACATGGCCAGAGTCTGTGTGTCTCTTTTGTCTAAATATACGTGTGTGTGTGTGTGTGTGTGTGTGTGTGTGTGTGTGTGTGTGTGTGTGTGAGTGAAACTTTCTTTGGCTCTTAGTCTCTACTGTCAAAGCCAAGTCTGATTATACTGATTAAACTGCTACAGGGCAGGAGGCAGCCTCTGCAGCCGGCAGGGAGAGAAAGATGAAGAGAGAGAGAGAGAGAGAGAGAGAGAGAGAGAAATGCGGAAAATGAAAGAGGGATGCAGGAGGGATGCAGGAGGAATGCAATTTCAGGCTTATCAGACCCTGTAGACCTTAAAACCAGTTCATCACAGTCACATGCCGAGAGAGAGTGAGAAAAAAAAGAGATAGAGAGAGAATGGATATATAAAGAAAGAGATCAGAGGAATCTGCTGTAAGATTAAGCACAGAAACATTGAGAGTTCTCTCAGAAAGAAAAAAAATAAAACAAGAAAGACATAAGATTGTACATAAAAAAAAAAAAAAAAACTGGACTGAACCCTAAGGATACAAGAAAACGAAGGACCCTAAACTGTTCTAAATGGAAGAAACCCTTATGGGTGCTTGATGTAAGTAAGGAAAACCCATTCATTTCAAAATGGAACAAACCAAAGCAGGATGCTAAATTGATATCCCTTTAGTGTTTTAGAAAGACCCTAAAAAAAGTCAGGTCCAGTCCCGGAGTGTTACTTCGGAAGCTGAAAATCTGCTTTTCTCCTTCCGCCCGGCTCGTCTCCAGTCTGGGCAGAGTGACACGGAGTAACCGGGGCAGTACTCAGTGTCTCTGTGAGTTTAATTAGAAGCTGCCCAGCTGAAAGGTTTGGAGAAAATCTGCTAATGAGAGCATCGATACAGCGAGAGTGAGGGAGCGAGGCCGTGAGGATCGATTTCAGCCTCGAGACCGCCAGCAAAGTGTGTAACAAACAAACGGGCATTATCCTGCTCTTTACTGTCTCAAAACGCAGCAGCTAGTCATTACGCTTCTGCTTTCTGAATACAACTCATGGTAGGGGCGAAGACGTGGGGCTCGGCAGCTCAGAGAAGATAATTCGGAGCAAAATAATACCCACACTGCTAAAAGCGACGCTAAAAGCGAACCTAAACACGAGGAAGAAACTAGTAACATCTCCAAAGCCCTTATTCCACTGATCACAGCAATGCAACACCTATTCGGGCACTGAGAACAGGCTTCACTCTGGTCGAATGTAATCTGATTGGCTGGTCATAAATCAGGAAACGTTTCTACGCCGTGGCACAATGAGCTCTACAGGGCGAAGATTGAATCTCAGGAATTGAAAAGTCTTGCGCAGCATTACGTCTCCTTTTTTCCACTTTGCGCGCCGGGTCTACATCCCGAGTCGGGCAATTTTCGCGCGCGGCTTTGAAATTCCAAACGTTCGCGAGCGCTCACGACTCCCGGAAACTGTGGGCGAGCTTGAAATGAGGTGTTGATTTGAGTTAGGAGTCCATGCTACTTTTTTTTTTTTCCTTCTTAAAAATAAAGAAATAGTCATGCTAGCTATTACACCAAGTCATTAACACAAGAAACTGATTTGAAATGTAAGAAATCCTTGCAGAAGTGAACCCTATTTGCTTCTCCAATCAAATTATTTTTGATGCTTATTGTAAAAACCAAAAAACGAAGCAGAACAAATACTGGTTTTACCTCCGAACAGGTGTGAAAGTTTCCTGAAACGTGACCGCAATCATTTAATTCATATGAGCAATTATGAGAAACCCGATCGCATGCTAACAGAGACGTGTCTCGGGGTATAAATGATGGTGAGCAGGGCTGTAATTAGCCATTGTGTTCGCTGTCAGATGTGTAAAAAAGCACTAATCTGTGCAGCAGTGTGAGCCAATGGAACTGATGAACTGCTTCGCTAATCTGTTTTTGTGGGGGGTCGGGGGGGAAGTACCACTCTTGTCAAACATTCTCCGTCGACTCTCTCATTAAATAACTTTAAGCACCTGCCTATTTTAGGGCTTTTCATTTAATTCACTTATCTGCTTTCCTCTTAAAAGCCCTTGCAATAATAATAAAAAAAAGCCTTTATTCCTCTGGTACTTTTTGCAAACAGCTCTGAGTGGCTATTTAATGGACAGCCGCGGCTAAACGCCACTTAAATGCTTCTCTTCCTTTGTCCCCACAGACCATAGGAAAACAAATTAGTATTAGATTGGACGGGAGAGGTTAAAAAAAAAAAAAAAAAGAAAGACTGCAACCGCATCGCTAACACAGCGGAGTTATTGAGATCATTAAGGGAAGCAGTCGACTTTCTGACCTTCCACTGAAACACCCTGTCAATGTGGATTCGTAATTAAAACCCTTTTATCATCTGAGACTAAGCTTATGCTTAGGAAACGTGATTAGTTATCCTTCTTGGTGAAAGGTCAGACCAAAAAAAAAAAAAAGGTACCGCAGGCATCCGGACGTGTTCTTGAACACGGTGGTCCACTGGGCGTCCCTGGGCTTCGAGTCCTCGTTGGGCTCGGCCTCCCAGCCCGAGTGCGGGATCACCACCTCGTTGGTCATGGTCTGCAGCGCGTGGTTTATGATCACCATCTTCAGCTGCTCGTAGGAGGACAAGTTCCACAATGTTCCTGTCAAACACAGAGAGAGAGGAGGGGAGAGAGCGTAGACAAGAGTGAGAAAGAATAGAAACGATGTAGCGCAAAATTACGGCCCCGTGGCGTTCACGTGAGGCGTTCTCCCTCGCATCCACATGTCGTCATATAGCGATAACACAAGAGATTTGTATATAATTTAGAGCCTCGTGTCTGTTTCATTCTTAAAACTTGAGAACACCACGGAGTGAGACCTGAGGAATTCCTAAAGTGAAGGAGTGGCGTTCTGGTCCCTTTTTTTCCATTATGTAACCATTTTTTTCACCCCCACCCTGATCCACCTGAATCCACACAGTACCAAATCCTGAAACAACATATCCCCTGCCATGGCAGCACTTGGGAATATCATTTGGAAATAAATCGCAACTAAAGCCACCTATAATAAACCACCTTTGGTGCGTCGCCTATATTTACCTCACGATTGCTACTCCCGGAGATGACTTTAAAAATGCAAGATTTGAATTCAGGAAATGGGCTCTAGTGTACACGATGGGGTTAAAAGGGTTAAAAACTGGACTGCTAAGCAGTGGTGCATGATGCAAGAAAAAGTAGGAACTGAACCCTGAAGAACAGCACTGCATGGGACACACTGATTGTCTGGAACCTTGGTGTTGTTTGGGTATTGTATGTGGTAATAATTTGATTAAGTCTCTGCCTGCTAGGAAAAATAAGCTATTAAATGTGGCTTGTGGTGTATGTGTGTGTGTGTGTGTGTAGAGGGATATATATATATTTTTTATATATATATATATATATATAAAAAAAAAAGCCGGACTGCTCATATTTACCAAAATAAACTGGGTGGGAGACGAGGAAAGCCACAAAAACTGCTAATCAAAGTCGCTATAGAAGAATCAGACATATGATGAGAAAACCACATTCTTGGTCCATACAGAGAGAAATAAGAACCATACTCGGAATGTTTCGAAAAAGACTGAGCCACGCCCTGTAGTGCAAAAATTCAATTTAGCTGGAAAACCTTGACTTTGATTCCACGTCCACGTTAATACGTTTCAATTAAAAAAAACCTTTTTCTCTCAGTTTTTGGCCTTCCGTCCACACCGAGACAGCGTTTCCAGTCAACGAAAGGTTTCCAAAGTGGATCAATTGGAAAATGTCGTTTTTGTAGTCACAGTGCAGATTATGAAAATGAAGGCTTTCGAAAAACTATTTTTAGTCATTGTTTGCGACGTTTCAAAGAGCCGGGAAGTAAATAAATGGCAGGCGGAAATGACGCAACTCGAAGCCCCTTACGTAAGCGTTTTTTGATTTTACACACCTTTTAACCAACATCTTAACTTGACATCTTTTTACAAGACACTAACCATCTCTACAGGATTCTGTTTCCGACTCTACAAGGCTGTGTCTTTGAGACTTCACATGTCCCTGGCCACACAAGACACTACACGCCATGGACTGTATACATTTCTTAATACACTATATCGACAGAATTCCTGGGACACCTGACATTTCCAGCCAGATGTGGTTCTTCCCCAAACAGTTACCAAAATGTCAGAGTTACACAATTGTCTAAGACGTCTTTTGATGCGGTGGCGTGATATTTTTTTCTTGAACTAGGAGACCCAAACCTGCTCCAGCAAGACAAAGCCTCTGTGCACGAAGCACGTTAAAGATATTGTTAAATGCGTGTGGAATATCTCCTGCTACAAGATCTCCAGCAAACCTATTGAAAACCTTCTGAGCTTACATCAGCACCTGACTTTATCCACAATCACACTCCAAAGTCTGATGGAACGTTCAAAAAGCACATGGCAAACGCATGGTCAGGGGTCCACAAACCTTTGTTATGAGTCTCTGGTCCTATAAGGCATCAGGTGTTTCAGATTCTACGACTTTCGAAGTGTGTCAGACTCTAAATGACTCTGACTGTACATTTCTCAGAACCTTACTGAGATCTACTTAAGATCAGGGCAGATATTATTTTTAAACAAATTTTATAGGACCGTTCTTTTATGATCCAGGTTTAAACACATGCTGCTCTCTGATGTCACCTAGTTTTTAGTGACTCCCCCTCAGTTCGATTCCTCGGAAATGAAATACACAAGGGAAATGAAATGTACTGTGCCCTAAGGAAGCCTTGTGTGTGTGTGTGTGTGTGTGTGTGTGTGTGTGTGTGTGTGTGTGTGTGTGTGTGCGCGTTTGAAGTGTTATTGGGTTTGCCTTTTCCTGCTCGGCAACGCAGCCTCCCAGCTAATTCAATTCCGCAAGGAGCAAAAGACATACTGCCCTTCTGGGCTGTTTAGTACAGGTGCTGCTACAACCCAGACTGAGTGGAGGTGACAGAGCGAACGGATGACAGGAGGGTTAAAAATGGAGGGGGAAAAAGACATTCTTTAAAAATTCCACCCCTCATTCCGCCCTTCTGACCACAATTGAGAAGACGGACAAGGCGGAAAGAAGGATCTAATACAACACATGGCAAGGAACATCTTTAGGTTCCTGATGTTCTCTCAAGCATACAGGGTTTTACACACTAGAGCTGGTCATATTGCAACTTTTAGGAACCTTTAATGTGGTATTTTCCAACAAGGGGAAAAAAAAGGCATTGTGTATCAAACAAGCCACTAGTATGAGTAGACCAGACCATTCTGAGAGGGAACAGTGGGCTGCTGAGGTTTTTCACTGAATTGAATGAAAACTCGTTCTATTTTCGAAACCCTGCAATTATTTTTAATTGTGCTGCATCATGCCCAGTTCCTTTCACCAATTGCACATTATAAACGGGGTTGTGTTTTCTTAGGGGCCTCGCCAGCTTCAACCAAATGGATTTTTGGGGGTCTGTTGGCCGAGGACAGTCCCGCTTGTTGCTATTTTTAGTCGTGACTGAAAGGCCCACTGCGCTGTAAAAGTAATCATCGCAGCTGGGGCACCGTCACCCTTTTCTGTCTTTCTGACCTCGGCAAGGCGCAGGAATCCCACGCCCTCTCTGTGATCACTGATATCAGAAGCAGAAACAGTTTCCTAGCGGAGCGTTCATTTTAACGAGACACAACGGTAGCCACTGGTGTACAGAGGGATCCACGATTATTATGCTGGGAAAGTAATAATGATGCAAGTTTGTCTTGCCTTTTTCCAAGTAACCTCACTTTTTTTTTTTTTTTTACATTTTACTTTGTGTTCAAAGTACTAACAAGGCAAATACAGCTCCATGGTGCTGTGAAGAACTGAGAGAACATTGCTATGGTCATTGATCAAGCTTGTTCACACACTGGTCACTTTGGGGAAGTGTAAATGAAAAAGGGCTAAGGTAAAACATTGGTGAAATCCTGTAGACCACCCAGGCTAACGTGATCCCTGTAGTTCTGGGGTTTATCGTCGCTGCTATAAGCCTCTCTGCTGGATTTTCAGGACTCCTGCGAACGCATGCCAGGTAAAACCTGGTAAGTCGATTAAAGCATTAGCTGTAAGGGGACAAAACCCCATTGTACTCTCCAAGGGCCATTTAGCAAAACACCAGGAGACTTAACACAGCCAGCCAGCCAGAACACCTGATCCAGGATCAGAGCATCGGTCTGAAAAAACTGGCATTGCATCAGTGTGCACACTTAAAAATTTATTGGAGGTTCAAATCTGACTTTGGTGAGTGGACAGCATGTTCTACCCCCCAATTAACAGGTTCTGATTTGAGAATCGAATTAGTAAATCTGATCTAGAATTAGTACACTAGTTCCAATTTCCTGCTAATATTCCAGGCTTTGGACCATGTACATCAGTAAGACTGATCCGGACCCAAAACAGTATCTCTTAGTATTCCAGGGGTTGAGCCACATGCTTGTGCATGACTAACCATTTTCTTGTAGGCCACAGTCTGCACAATGTGTTCTGCAGAGCTGATCCAGAGTCAGTCCATCAACCCAAAATAACTTTTTGGTACACAGAACCCAAATTACTGACTTCGAGGCTACCAGACTCTAGACACCAGTGCTAACAAAGACTGATCCTGGATCAGTACAGCACATCAAATATCTTTTTCTATGACAGACTCTGAGAGGTCATGCTCAAAAAGACAGATCATCAATCTGTATCTTAGAATCAAAATGCCTTCTCTTGAAATGTGAAAAAATGGACCACTATAGCAATCACAACACAGTCTGGACATTTTCTGGACATGGTGCTCATTTAACCTGATCCAGAACCAGTATATAACAGTACATACCAGCCTCAAAATATCTTCTGGTAGATCAGACCAGTCTCTTAACCAGACAGCCTTTAAGACTGGACCAAACTATCCATCACCCACCACACAGGAAACTGGTAGTAGTCACTCTCTCACTCTATCACACTGCACCAGAATGCAGCAGGTTTTATGAATAAATCATGAATTCTGGAGACTTCCCCAGGGACTGTAGATTTGCTGTATCTCAGAAATAGCTGAGATGTGGGACAAGTTCTCAGTTATTGCTTCGTAAATACCCCCGGATAAAGAAAAGTCGTGATGGCTTTTGCCCTTAACTGAGCATAACTTTTGCAAAATAAGGACAAAAAACCTATTAGTGGGCTAAAGCAGGATGCGTTAGCTCCAATCTACTCTTGTTAATGGAACAATGGTGCTTTCAAAGTAAAATCTGTTATTCCTTCTAGGTGTTGCATGACTAGTAATTTCCAGTCAGACATTACTATTTTAATGGTGCAAAAAATGCCCTATAATACACACTGCAGCAAAGGGTACAAAAAAAACGTTTCCATCTTCTGCGATCTTAAAGGATACACTGTAAACAGTGAAAGTAAACAAGTCTGTGTAAAAAATGGGCTAAATAATATTTAACGGAAAGAATCCATTGTGAAAGACAAAAGTATAGAGCGATACCTGTGACAAGTTCGCGGACCTCTGCGTCGCCGCTTTTCCTGAGCAGCCGAACGAGGGCGGGGATTCCGTCGCAGCTCCTAATGGCCGCCTTGTTTTCATTGTCCTTCCCGAAGGAGAGGTTGCGCAGAGCTCCACATGCTTTGCGCTGCACTTCGCCCTTGGGGTGCTCGAGCAAGGCCACCAGGGCAGGGATGCCGTTCAGCTGGCGCACAGCCTTCTTTACCGCATCGTTTTCGTAGCACAGGTGCTGCAGGTAGGCGGCAGCATTTGCCTTGACCGGATCGAGAGGGTGGCCCAGCATGGCAATGACCTCAGGGAGGTCCGGGTCACGCCAGCAGCGGGGGTCCTGGCGGGCCATGGCGGCTTCGAGGCCGCCATCCAGGCTGGCCGTGCTGCCCCGCTCGGGCTGTGCGAGTGGGGCAGGGTACATGCCAGGAGCGTAGCGTTGCTGCTCATCAATCAGCTCAGACTCTATGGGGTCATCGTAGCCTCTGTTTAGGGTCAGAGAAAGAGAGTGCGTTGGTTCGTTTTTAACCTAAACAATGTTTGTTACATGATACTGTATTATGAACACCGATCAGGCATAACTTTATGACCACCGATCAAGCATAACATTATAGCCACCCGCATAATATTTTGTTGGTCCCCCATTAGATGCCAAAAAAGTCCAGACCCACTGAGCATTAACAGCTTTAACTTCTTCAGCAATTTGAGCTACAGGAGCTCATTTGTTGGATCAGACCACACGGGCCAACCTTTGCTCCCCACCTGCATCAATGAGCCTTTGAAGCCCATGACCCTGTCACTGGTTTACCAATGTTCATTCTTTGGGCCACATTTGATACTGCAGACCATGAACACGCCACAAACAAGAGCTGCAGTTTTGGAGACGCTCTGACCCAGTCGTCTAGCCATCAAAAATTTTGCACTGGTCATACTCACTCAAATCGTAACGCTTGCCCATTTTTTCTGCTTCTAACATGTGATATTTGAGCACAAAATGTTCACTTGCTGCCTAATATATCCCACTAACAGGCCATGATTAAGAGATAATCAGTGTAATTCACTTCACCGCTCATAATGTTACAATGCCATAATGTTATGCCTGATCAGTGTATTATGTTGTCTGCGGTAATAAACTGCACAGTAAACAGCAAGACCGAAAAAGCTCTTATCTTATTATAAAGACTGATACGTTAACAGGACACTGAGGTCACTGACAGATCATTCCCCTGAGAACCAGACGACGAGTGAACAAAATGATTAGGAGTGCTGTGGGAAAAGCAGAAATAGCTCCTTTCAATGGCGGACAGATTGTCTGAGGAGATGAGCTGCAAGCTGAGACGGATGCGGGGAAGGAAATAGGTTTAAGTGGAACGGTCAGAGTGATTCTGAGAGAGTGATGGAAAAGACTAAACATGGTGATGGAGAGCAAACAGAGTCAGGTGTGCCGTTAGCGTGGACGGCTATTAACCACGCTGTGAAAGGAGCAGCCAGCAAAGCAGGGCGTGGTGATGACAGGAACAGCTGCCACTTCTTTCTTAATAGACTGTGCCAGAGAGCTGGAGAGAGAAGAACATGATAGCAAAGGAAGGCTGGGGAAGCCGGCGGTACAGTCTAACCCACAGGCTCTCGTATTACCCAGCTACGTCTTCATGATGTAATGTTAATTCCAGCCCTGGATTCTGTAATGGTCATTCTGGATCACTGGGATGACTCAGAATTTTCATTTATTCTCTGGTCAGATGGTTTAATCCAATTTAAGACAGAATTCAATCCAGTCCTACAGCAGAGCAGGTTAATGGTCATGCTCACCTTCTTCGCCTTGACCTCTGGTAATCCCAACCTTCACACAAAACTCTCAAGAGAGATTTCATCTCCAGCACCAAAGCATGAACAAGGAGACCCAAACCTTTTCCACCACGACAATGCCCCTGTGCAAAGATCTGCTTTCCAGTGGTTGGAAGTGTGTTGAAGATCTAGATAGTCCTGCTATAGAGCGCTGACCTCAACCCTATTGAACACCATTGGGATTAATTGGAACGCTAACTGCCTTTCTCCTGATTTTACTTATGCCTTTGTGGCTGAATAAAATCTCCCATATCTCCACAAAATCTTGAGGAACATCTTCCCAGAATGGAAGTTATTCTAACAGCAAATAGGGACTTAATGTGGAACGGGATGTTTAATCAACTGATTTTCAATCTGATTAGCATGTTATTTCCTGCACGCTTCAATCTAAAGCTACTACTGTTAAAAATAAATACATTAAAATAGAGAGGAAACGCCCATAAACATAAACACAGTCATCTTCTTGGAAAGCCTCGCAATTGGCTACTGATCAACACAACGACGTCACCAGGGTCACACCGGATAATCAGAAGGACCTGATCTCGTGAGAGTCACTCAGTAAAGTCGTTACTTTGTGATGCCGTAAATTAATAATGAACTAAATAAATGCTGGACGTTTTTCCTTTTTTTTTTTCTTTTAGCTGAAAATGTTTCTTGGGGCTCAACACCAGCCCATGCTGAGATCTGAAGCAGGAGAAATTGGGGATGTAATTACAGCAGCGTGCCGCTGTGAGCCTGCGGTATGCTGAAGTACGGCCGAGTACTTTTATAAAGCGTGTCCTCACAAGTTCATTAAAAGCCAGAGGTTCCTTTACTGTGTGTTTGTGTGTGTGGGCTGATCCGGGGTCTGTGTGAAATATGGCTTTGTGTATGCTTTTGTAATGCTACATAGTAGCTGTTTGTGTTTATAGGAGTCTATTTGGAGGTCTTTTTTTTGCAGTATATACGTTATATAATTCTATAATTACAGCTCTGTGCTTTAATAGACCCATCGTTCGTTAAAAGTGGAGCTGCACTTTTTAGAAAAAAAACTAAACATCTGGATTAGTTCGGATTTATCTGCTTGTATCGTACTCGCACGTGGTTTTAATAGAGTACGCTAACAGGGAGACCGCCGATTAGCCCGAGCTAAGCATCTTGGGAGAAATTGCTCTGTATTTGTATGTAGAGAGTTCTGGAAAAGAAATTTACAGATTTATCTGGCAGTCAAGCAAAAGCAGGCAGAATCCTTGTCATGTGCTCTCTCTCTGTGTGTGTGTGTGTGTGTGTGTGTGTGTGTAAAATCTAAAATAATTCTGTCAGAGCGAGTGAACTCAGCCGGGGAGGTTGTTTGTGAGTGATGTGACTGTCCTGGATATAATAGAAAGAGTCTTGATAACTGATGTCATTGTCATAACCACTTCAGCCCCACACACACACACACACACACACACACACACACACACACACACACACACACACACACACACACACACACACACACACACTGGAAATTGAAATTCCTGCCAGCTCAACTGCTTGGTGTGAGTGACAGGAATGTGAGGATTTGCATTCACACCGGAGCCGTGTGTATTCCCAGGACACTAACAACACTGACACTAGGACCCTGCCTGATTACAGAAGTGTCGGTGGATAACAGTAATTGAATGTTTCATTATTAACCCGGTCACAAGAAATCAATCCTTATAAGGTAAAACTCAGCGAGGAATGAAGCACTTTAGGAATCTTTCCATCTCCCACGCTGAGGCGATCGCCCCGAAGAGAAAGACTATCGCAACTCAGCACCGAGCTGAAAGACAATTTGAAACCCGGGCAGGTGCTGATGCTCCTGTGGAGGAGTGGAACATTTGAGGGGAGGAGTGGCGTGAGTGAAGGGTTGGAGGAATGGAGGATTAGAAGAGTGGAGGATGGGAGGAGAATTGGAGGATTGGAAGAGTGGAGAATTGGAGAAGTGGAGAATTGAAGGAATAGAGAAGTGGAAGATTGGAGGAGTGGAGTAGTAGAGGATTGGAAAAGTGGAGGATTATAGGAGTGGGGAATTGGGGAAGTGGAGGTGGAAGAGTGGAGGGGTAGAGGAATGGAGAAGTGGAGGAGTGGAAAATTGGAGAAGTGAAGGATTGGAGAAGTGAAGAAATGCTGGAATAGAGGATTGGAGGAGTGAAGGATTGGGAAAGTGGAGGATGGGAGGATTGGAGAATTGGAGGAGTGGAAGAGTAGAGGATTGGAGAAGTGGAGTATTGGAAGAGTAGAGAATTGGAGGAGTGGAAGGAAGTGGAAGGGTAGAGGATTGAAGGAGTGGAAGCGTGGAGGGAAAAGAATTGGAGAATTGGAGGAGTGGGGGATTGGTGAGTTGGAAGATTGGAGGATTTGAAGAGTAGAGAATTGGAGGAGTGGAAGGGTAGAGGATTGAAGAAGTGGAAGAGTGGAGGGGTAAAGGATTGGAGAATTGGAGGAGTGGGGGATTGGCGTATTGGAAGATTGGAGGATTTGAAGAGTAGAGAATTGGAGGAGTGGAAGGGTAGAGGATTGGAGAAGTGGAGGAAAGCACACGCATGTAATGCATATCGCATGCCCCTGTTCTATTCAGTGCTGTGAAGTGCCCAATACCCAGTGTCCTGCACCCGGTGCTGTATCGGGGACAGCAGAATGAGGAGCTTCAAATAAATAAGATTAAACCAGTGCAGATTTGATGAAACGCGAGCCACGTTCATCGCTTCTCACAGTGTTTTGTCCTTCAGCGTTCATATTTCCCTCCGTCCACCTTCTCCTGAGGATGAAATCTCTTCATTTCTTCGAGCAGTTAGGTCTGACTTGTTGATCATTAAGAGCATGTATCTCTGTTCCCTCTGCCTCGATGAACTATTCTAAAATCATCAGAAGATGGGGAGCGTGAATGCTAATTACGTGGTGTACAGAACCGAGGTGCTGCACACAAACACAATTATCCACGAACAATAACGGACGAGTCAAAAGCCACACCATTTTCAGCAGCAGCCAAGAAACACACCCAGACAGTTCACAGGAATGATGAATGAGGAATTGTTTACATTCAAACTTTCTTTTTATTGCTCTCCGGGTGAGAGGGGCATGTCTCCAGTGTCTTGAATATGCCTTGTCTTTCCAGAGTCTGCAGTATCTTGTGTGTCTCCGGTGTGTCCATTACATCATGTGTGTCCAGTGTCTGCAGTGCCCCCAGTTTGTCTCTTGTCTCAAGTGTCTTCTTTTCCAGTGTGTCTGCAGTGTCTCCAATATGCCTCGTCTCTCTTGTGTGCCGCCAGTGTGTCTATTATGTCATGTGTCTGCAGCGTTTATAGTTTGTCTCTGATTTCCAGTGTGTGCATTTTGTCTAGCAGTAGTCTAGTAGTTTCTCTCGTGCCTCCACTGTCTCACTGTCTGTGTCTCGTGTCTCCATTGTGTCCAGTATGTCTCATGTCTCCAGTGTGTCCATTATTTCATGTGCCTCCAGTTCCCCAGTATGTTTTTGGTCTCCAGTGTCTCCTGTTCCAATGTGTTTGCAGTGTTTTTACGATGTCTCATGTATCCACTGTTTCTTGTATCTCAAGTGTGTCTCGCAACTCCAGTGTTTGAACCGTCTCTCCACTTACTCACCAGTAAAGGCCATTAATCAATGACATGTGAGTTCAGGGCAGATAGCGTCGTGTTTAGTCACAGTTTAAAAAAGAATGTCTGAAAGGAATCGCATTTCGCAGTCCTCCTCCCAAGGTAGAGGTCATGTGACGGTGGAAAGAGGGCGGGAGATGGTTTCTGATTGCAGGTACGGTGGATAACAAGCATTTGCACCGCCATTTAGATGCCTCCTAATCCAAGCAGACCCTAATGAGGGGAAATTGTCTGAAGTGAAGCGAGCCGAGAGAGTGTATGTGGGAGAAATGCTGCTCGCGTAGTGTCAGTAATGGATTAAACACACTCCACCTGTCGCTCGCAGACTCGAGTGTATCGGGATGATTTTGGTGGTAAACGTCTCAATTTTCCCCCTGAGTGTAATTGACGGGTTTCGGAGCCTACCGCGCGCTAAGCCTTAATTAGGACGCCCCGATCTCCTCATGCGCACGCGGCATGTTATTAACGAGACACCATGGAGACGAGAACGAAACACGATAAAAGGATCAGGTAAAAAAAAAAAATCTGGACTTTGTGTCCTTTTTAACGAATATGCATTACGCAATAATAATAGTCTAGTAAATGATACGATAACTAAATGTGTGTGTGTGTGTGTTTCTCTCTGAAGGCTCTCTGGCTCCGCCCATGCTGCCGCTCGTACGGACACGAGCACATGCCGCCCCCCGACCCCCCCCAACACACCGAGCATCTGCTCACGAGCGTGTAAGTTGTAAGATGATGTCCCTCAGCCACACAATCAGATGCTTTTTTTCTTAACTACCCACATTCCTCATCTCTCCCTGTTTTCCTTCAGGAGACGACGGCGACCGAGTTACGCTCGAGTATCTTCAGCGCATCCTTCCACGCTACACATCTTACGTGTGAACACAAGCTCCTTTCACAGTGAAAGAGAACATCGTCATACAGATGTAAAGCGCATGGCTCTGCATGGATTCGACTTGCTGTGAGAGGCTATACTGAGATCAGACTCAGATTAGGCCATAATCATAGTGCTGAGATACAGAGACCTTATTTATCCTGCAATAAAACTAAGATCAGACTCAGATTAGACCCTATTCATCCTCCTGAAAAACTGAGTTTAGACTCGGATAAGGCCCTAGTTATTGTGCAGTGCACTAAGATCAACCTCAGATTAGATCCTATTCATCCTGCAGCAAAACAGCGATCAGACTCATAGAAATTAATCATAGTGTGGTGATACTGAAATCAGACTCAGAATAGACCTTAATCATCCTGCAGTGATACCAAGATCAGTCTCAGATTAGACCCTAATCAACCAGCAGTGATACAAAGATCAGTGTCAGATTAGACCCTAATCATCCTGTTTTGATTCTAAAATTAGACTCGTTATTTTTTTTAAAATAAAACTAATATAGATATAAGGCCAAACACAGAGCATCCGGAGAATAAAGAAAGATAACAGTCTGATATTGTGCAGATCAGACTGAGATAAGACCCTTACCTGATGCGAGGCCCGTTGCGCAGAGGCTCTCTGATAACGCGTGCGGCGCCAGGCAGTGTGCGGCGGCTGGCGGTGGAGTAGTCGGGCTCCAGCTCGTATGGTTCTTCGTCATCTGGGCCCAGACTGCGCCGGTCGTCCTCCAGTCCGTATGGCTCGGGCTGGAAGCGCTCGGGCTGCGAGCGATTGAGGTCCATGGTGCTGCTGCCCCCCACGGGTACCTGTGGCTGGGCCATGTGTCCGTAGTCGTCCCTCCGGATGGGAAGGGTGTAGCTGTTTTCCATGCGGTAGGCATAGGGCCGGTAGGGCCGGTAGTTGAGGCCCCGGGAGAGGCTGCCGTAATTGTCACAAACGTCCCCGTAGGCATCATGCGGGCTGTAATACGAGTCGCCGTAGTTACTGTGGTTGTAGGAGCGCGTGAGCGTGGACGTGGCCTGAGGTGTGACGAAGCGCTCGCCGTTCTTCATGAAGCGACGGTCGATGGAGTCGGTGTAGCTGCCCAGGGGTGAGGAACCGTCAGCAATGGGCAGACCGTCGGGACCTAGCGGCATCTGGCGCACAGTGCGGGTCGTTACCGTCTTCACCATCTTGGTCACCTGGGAGTGCAAACAAACGAAAAAATGTTAAAAATAAATAATGTTTTTAGAATGTCATGTGGTTTAGAAGCAACTACTTCTGTAATCAAACCTCCCAGCAGGGCATTGTGGGAGTTTCGGCTCCTCGCGGCCAGCGTCGATATTCTGCCACTACCGAAGTTCGCATTCTAACGAGTACGACGTCAAAGTGCTCTCTGATCTAACCAAGGTTTTTTTTTTTTTTTAACATGTTCGTGAGTGCCCGCAACGCTACATGCCGCCTGTCTGGGTCGTAAATCATTCATGTTTACACTGAAGCATGAGGATCACAGCATAGCGCAGGACTGAGGTTCAAAAACTCCGGCCTATTAGATGAGTCACTTGCAAAGCGAAGAAGGGAAAAAAAAAAAAAAAAGACAAGGGCACTCGAAAACAGGTCCGGACAAACTAATCATATTACTGCAGTGTTTTCTCGGCCCATCAATCTGCCTGTAGGCCCAGACATCAATAAATGGCCAAACAACCAAACACTATAATAGGCAGGGCCTGAACATGGATCGACCAATCATGTCCCAGTATTGATCCCGAGCCATGCTTATATGCCCGCTAATCAATTTCCAGAGCACTCAAAAATGCAACAAATATACAGATTTTTCATGTAAAATGAGAAGAACCCCTCTGGTGTTCCGGTGCTCGGTGCCGATTCAGAGACCAATTTGCAGCCCAGTAAACTCCACCACCGGTAATTAGCTATTTTGTTCGGGGCTATAAATTTATCTTGGGGATTAATGAGGCTGATGGAAATGAATCACTAGCTGAGAGCGTTTCGTGTCTAGCAAACCGTTTGTAAACGCTCGATACGCTGGTGGGAATAAAAAAGAAAAAAGGAAAAGAAACGCTGGCGCTGAACGATCAACTACACCATCAACTCGTTCTCTGTAGCACGGTGGACACACGCTATCGCGCTTCCTGACTGCGAGAAACCTGGGAAATCAAGGCGCTCGATTCATTTCATGATTGTTTTGGCCCATTTTCAGCTTAGCGAGGCTTCATCCAACTTCCGGCCTGCACTGAAGGCTAATAGCATACAATACAGCTTTAAATAGATCCCTTTAAAAAAAGAAGAAAAAAGAGCTGATAACATTCTGCTTCAAATTAATAAAATAAAAAAAAAACCCACATGCTAAATGTCTCGTTAAGAGAATGAGCAGTAACCATAGAAACGGTAATGTGTTAACCCGAGCGCATTAATAAAAACCTGTGAAGTGCAACTGTACTACAGTCAGTGTAAAGAAATCCACACCTTCCTGGGCCAATCAGAAGCCGGCAGGCTCTGTACCATTTACCAGGAACCCTTGCTGCAGTTTTCCGAGGACTGAATTATAATCATTCCAAATTTGAAGAGAGAGAAGCCTGAAATGTGTGTATTGACGTGTGTGTGTGTGTGTGATATATAAGCACCCTGCGGGAGTGGAGGTTAGATGGAGGTGACTGCTTGCCGGATTGCTGATCCATGCTGCGATTTTGCACCAGCGTCGAGTGGCTATAAGCTACGGACCGAACGCTTCTGTAAGGGTCGACTTTCATTTTTGTATCCCGTCTGCTGTTTTGTCCGATTTTCCACAAACGAACAGAGGAGAACCGAGAAAAGCGGGCGTGCTGAAGCGGAACGGGGGAAAATTTTATCGCAGACGTATTTTTGTATGAATCTTATTCAAATCCGGCCAATAATTATGCCCAAGCTGTCTTTGGTGCTTGGACCCCTAAATCGTGTAGGTTGTGAATTCCATTACTGTTTTACAAAATGATCAAATCACGGACCCCTGGTTAAGCTTCATGTGCCCAGAGGGACCCATGGACTCTGGAAGCTAGAAACGCTGGGTGAATGTCTTGGCATTATGAATGTCGGGGTTAACATCACAGGACATAGGACAGGACGCTTGAGGATGCAGGATACTCGAGAAAAGGATTGTATATATATATATATATATATATATATGTGTGTGTGTGTGTGTGTGTGTGTGTGTGCTTGTGTGTGTGTGTATGTGTGTGTACTTTGGTCTCCGTGCGGCGCGTGGTTCCATCTTCTGATGTCACCACGGAGACGTGTGAAGTGGGCGTGCCGGGGTCCTCCTCGATAGTGACCGTCTCCTCCACCACCTCCTGCGGCTCCTGCATCATGGCAAGAGACGTCTGGTTGCTGGGACTCTGCTCCTGTCAAACAAAGATCGGAGGTCATTAGGATGAGGAAACCAGAGTCACACTTAGTTCTTCATTAAAACCTTAGAGAAAGAGATGGGATGAGCACAATACCCGGGTGAGGATGCACATGAACGGAACTAAAAAAAAAAAAAAAAAAAAAAAAAAAAAAAAACACCTGAAATGAGACATTTATTGATTGAACAGTTTTCGTTATCGACCACGAAGAGAAAATCTGCCTGAGTAAATTTTCTGCGGCATGCACTGAAGCTGCTTGGGGGTGTGGAGACAATCCTGAGCTGAAGTGCCTCCCACTACCACTCGAGTGCTTTCCGCTTTTAAAAAGCGACACTGTCCGCTAATGACGCTTTGATTAACTGGCGAGAAAACCAGGTTCGTGGGTGTAGATTTGAATACTGTTCGCTGTTTATTTGCTACGCGGCCAGGCAACACAGAGAATCTTCTTTTACAAGCGGAAAAAGGGCGCAGGCGCGGGCGCAGGTGTCAAAGCCACCTCCGCGATCGCTGGAGGGGTCGAGAGTCGGGCCGATCGGGCCGTGGGAGGCGTTAGTGGAAAGCCGTGTTCATTTCTCACCTCTGGATTGTGTGTGAGAGAAGGAGAAGGCCTGTCAGTCTGAATAACAGCGTCTGACACCACGGCTCTTTTACGCTACGCTGCCTGCGGCGGGTCAAAATCATGACCAGGTGACACCTCGTGGCACCAAATTCTCCTCTGGATCCTACATTATAGGTCCACCAAATATCTTCTCAATCAGAAATATATTTTGCACACAAAATTTTTTAAAGATAACTGATGTTAGCAACCTGATGCGGAGAGATAAAGGCAGTGAGACGTCGATCTGGATTGCGGGATTTGTACATCGCATTTGTACTGAAATGCACATGTCGATTGCACGGAATCGATGACTTCCCGTCAGTGCCAACGTTTTTACGACAGTCTAGCGATATCAATTCTTTTGCGGGTTTTTTGTACAGCTAAAAGAATTTCTCTCAAAAGGAGAAAATCCTGATAAAGACAGCGTATCGAGGGAGTGAATGAATGAAGGATGTTAGGAATCTATTCATGAATAAATAAATTTAATGGATAAATAATCAATCTTGCGTGTTCCTTAAATGCAGACGTTTGTTATAGTATGCTGAAATAAGTAGAACAGCTTTGAAAATTAAATATGAAAATCAAACATCAGCATCAAACCCACTGGAACACCATCAGCTGCCCCTCTTTAATATAGATACTTTTCCATATCTTTAACACCACACAACGAAGTCTGTATAGCAAATGTATGTGCGACACAACCCGTACTGGTCATAACTCATAACTGGTGCACATTGGCCCTGTCCAGATGATTAACACAAGTACACAAAGTGAGAGGGGGGAGATGTGGGAGAACACTCTCTAATGGTCTCCATTCATCATTTCCTCATCAGTGTCTAATGATTTTAGAAACCATCAGAGCAAATCCCATTAGGAACCTGACCCACTGATCATCTCTGAGGCGCACTTATACAGCGGTACTATGTCACAGATACACCATCAGCAGATCGAGGCATTTAGTGAGATATATTTTTATCATTACTATTAGAACTTCATCAGCAATTGATTCTCATTCCATGGTTATTTTGAATGCTCTGTATAATTGTTTGTGTTTGAGTCTGAAAGCTTATTATCCTGCAAATCGTTTAATATGGACATAAAAAGACCCAGTTTTCCAGTAACAGACGCTTTTCTGGAAACAATGTTGGCAGCCGGGGCACACAAAAGGCTTGATGTGAATCGAATAAGCCGGAGCTGTGCTGCTTTTTACAATCCTATTCAGGGGATTGAGCTCGCTGGAAACTGAACGTTCGGAACGAATGAACAGAGGGAACGCTGACAGGCATGCTGATGACAGACCCGACAGTGCTGCAGAATGCCGAGTACTGATTGGTTAGAAGGTGTTGAGGTGCACACCGATCAGGCGTAACATTATGACATTGTGAGTGGTGAAGCAAATAACACTGATTATCTCTTCGTCAGGGAACCAACCCTAGCCACTCTCAGTGCTGGTCCAAAGCCCGGATAAATGGGGAGGGTTGAGTTAGGAAGGTCATCCAGTGTAAAAACGTGCCAAATCAAACATGCGGAGGATCCGCTGTGGCGACCCCTAACGGGAGAAGCCGAAAGAAAGTTTCTCTCTTCATCATGGCACCTGTTTGTAGGTGGGATTTATTTAGTAGGATTTAAGCGAGTTTGAAAAGGGACAAATTGTGATGTCTAGACGACTGGGTCAGAACATCTAGATAACAGCAGCTCTTGTGGGATCTTCCTGGTCTGCAGTGGTCAGGATCTATCGAAAGTAGTCCAAGGAAGGAACAGTGGTGAACCGGCGACAGGGTCGTGGGTGACCGAGGATCATTGATGCACGTGGGGAGTGAAGGTTGGACCGTGTGGTCCAATCTATCAGACGAGCTCCTGCAGCACAAACTGCTGAAGATGTTGAAGCTGGTAATGGTCGAGAGGTCAGGATTGTTTTGGCAGCAATAAGGGTACAGCACAATATTAGGCAGGTGGCCATAAAGTTATGCCTGGTCAGTGTATATCATTGTTCTCTGTGGAATTGCTCGTCCGCACCGAAGATGCTCTGTATCCAACAAACTAAAACACCACTGTAGGCTGGGAATCGGTTTGTTTTTTCCCCCAATGGCATGATATTTTGAGCCGGATAACCTAGCAGGAAATTTAGACCCTGTGGAACCAAAACGAGATGCACTTTACTGAGATCGAGGCAGGAGAAGGCGCTAAAGAAAACGAGAAGAGAGCGGTCAGACAGCCAGCCCGGACTGGAATGAGGATTAGATCAAAAACGATGCTTCATGCTTCACAGACTTTGTGACTGATCCGCTCAGCAGGGGGAAAGGATAACTCCAAACACACACCACACATCATACACACACAGAGCACAGCGGGCAATTCCACACACAGACCTGACATTTTAGACCCGATACTGTGTCTCTATAAAGTGTCTGATACATTACACTTGGTGTCGCAATGATTTGACCTCGGACCTGTACAACAACATTAGCGCTGTATAAAAGCCTAGGTAATCTGTGTGTGTGTACTTGTGCTATTCTCTAAGTCTCCGAGCCACCAAATTTCTGCATTCCATGCTCCTGCAGTCTCTGCATTCTCGATCTGAGGAGCTATGGGCCTCGTCTTAAACACACAGATGGAGGGCCCCATGCTGGGCAGAAAAGGGTGCACAAGAGGCTCCTTCCACACAGCAATATGACCAAGCGAAAGGGAAAAAGGAAAAAAGAGAAAAAAGAAAGTGCTCCCCACTTGGGGGGGAATGGAGTGTTTCCTAGCAACGGCTCAGAGAACGGATTCTCGTATAACAAACACCAGAGGGGTGAAAAGCTCCTCCGACAGCCCACCAGTGACAAAACATCTCATCAACACACTAACCATACTTACAAAGCTTAGTTTTCGAGTGTGTACAGTCAAGTTAAAGAGGTCAAATGAAAGCGGTCCAGGATATACCCCTAATTTTATACCCCAGGGCTCTCTTATCCGATTGGCTGGAAAGGTGTCGAAAAAAGGGCATTGGCTATAATACTTTATCGTTTCTATAGTGACTGCTCATTCACAGCCAATCGAACAATGGACACTCTGTTTTAAAAAGGAAGGTGAGAATAAGGGTTGATATGGAAAATGTTTTCAGTCAGTATGAAAGTTCTTGACAAACGAGCACAGGAACTAACTTGGGACTAACCTGATAAATTAGTAAAGATGTACAAGTTACCCCATCCCCCCCACCCAAACACACACTGACACGCATTACTGTTGCCATAGCAACAATAAGTGGCTGCCTATAACCAACTCCTATCCATTCTAATGTTTAATTCACGGGTTGACAAGCTTTCTGCTGTCAGGATGTTTTCAGAAAGCCCAGAAGTTGTTGTTCTCCCTCTACAGCACTTTCAGAGGCAGAAAAAAATAGATGGTACAAACATCTTACAGGACATTGAGAAGTTCATCAGCATGACAACCTCTACTTAACGTTTGAGACGATCGTCCTTAGATTCGTGCTAGAAAAAAGAGGAAAAAGGAAACGCTGGGAGAATGATCTGCGCTTCTTTGTCTTGCCTTAAGGTCAGAACCCAGTGTGATGGATTTGCTCCTCTTCCTAAGGTGGTATTCACCTTAAATCACCTGAGCAGCAGTAAATCACTGCACTGTGGATAAAGGGATTTTCGAGCCAGGCCACAGGCCAGAGATCATTACTGGGCTTTTATGCAATTAATCCCCTTGCAAAGACTGTCTGGATAACCTGGGGTCATCCAATTTAGCCACAGTCCCTTCTGTTCGACCTTCTGCTCTGCCAACTCGACCAGGTGAGATTAGCAAAGCTAACACGCTCTGGCCTCTCGCGCTCTCCACTGCCAGCTTGACAAATTATTCCAATCACGTGCTTGTTTATTTAGTTTTTTTTGTCAGGAGCTGTTAGAACTGACTTTACTGGACCACTGGAAACTAATATGAGAACATCCAGAGCTCACAGATGGTCATCATCATCAAATATTAATACCATGGAAGTACAGTTCTTCTAAAACAAGGATGGAAGGAGCCAAAGAAAAATCTAACTGGGGGGTAGGAGGAAGGAAGGAGGAAAGGACAGAAGTGACTGGCAGCGCTCCAGCTCCTCCTACTTTCTCTGGCCAGAGGAGGAGCAGATCCTGGCACCGACTCCCTATTCGAGGTCAGCCATGCCCGGATCAGAGGATGCCGTGGTGTTAATGAAGCTAGATGGCTGTGAGGAAAGGTGCATTCTGGGTAGTGCCAGCAGGGCAAAAAGGACTTTGGAAGAGAAGAGTTAGTTTTGAAATGTGGTTACGGGTTTTTTTTTTTTTTTAAAGAATCGTGACATCTCGCCTGCGTCCTGCTCCCCAAACCCCTCGCTCATTTCCGGCCACTCCCTTATTCCGTTCTCTGAAAGACTGTCTGAGCGCAAAACCAAACAAATGAACAATGAAGAATCTCACTCCGCAGCACAGGCTATGAAACTCTGCTGCTTCCTTTCACCGTGGCACCGAGTCAAAGTCCTGAAGAATGCGTCGAGTGCGCTGATGGATTTCCTCGCTGGAGCATGGAAACGTCCCGTCGACCAATCAAAGCTTTGTTTACTCTTCCATTACGCCGTGATCTATGTGCGATAAATAATGGTGAAACAATATGCCGCTTCCAAAAGCTACGAAATGTTAGGCCTGGGAGAGAAGAATATTCTTTCTTTCTTTCTCTTTTTTTCTTTAAACATCTGGAACAAATCAGACGAGTATAAATCCACACGTTCGAAAGGCATTCCTGGAACGCTGAGGCTTACAGTAGGGTTCCGAGGTAGCCCCCCCACACACACACCCACACAATGCCGAGCGAAGCAAATCTGTGGAATGTGACCCATTGTACTTTGCTAGTCCATTTATCATCACTGTTGAGCCCCACTCTAGGTGAAGAATAGCGGAACAGCAGAACGACGCGGCAGATTATTTCTACACTGTCCGCTGTGGTAACAATGGCAATGACTTTGGGGGGATTGAATGTGGGCTTGTTTGTTTAGATTAGTGAACTGGGACAGACTACACACCGAACCAACATGGCCGATAAAAACTTAGAAAACCAAAAGGTGTCTTGCTGAACACTAAATGGATAAAAATGCTCGTCTCAAAGAACTAAAAACATCACTGTTATAGAAAAATTACCCACTCTGGAGCAGTAAACGTATTTCCGCTTGGATAATTTACTATTTTATTTCGTCCGTGTTGTGCATCAGCACTGAACTCGGGCTACTTGGGGAACAGGAGCCAAAACCCCAAACGCCTGAATGAACCCTCTGAAGACGAGATAAACTGCACTACGAAGCTGTAGGGGTGGGGGAATGGGGGAGTGGGCAGAATGTCAGCAGCAGAAGCTGAGTGTATTGTTGGTGTCCGAGGTGTTTAAACAGCTGCTTGGAATGAGATAGCTACGTCTTTCTGATACACTGCCAGGTGAACGGCTGACAGGGGAACGGCTAGTCTTAAAGAGTGGGCTCTGTGTTTACAATGTGAGGGAGGAACAGAAACAATGATGTGTTAGCCATACACACACACACACACACACACACACACACACACACACACACACACACACACACACACACACACACACACACACACACACACAGAATCATACACAGCGATGCCTGATGATTAACAGACAGAAGACTTAGATCAAAATTCAAATTTGGGTCAGTTTGAAATCCGATGTTCTGCAGCTGACAAAAAAAAAAATATGAATCACTCTCATGTTTCTCGAACGGGAAGTCGGAAGCAGAGTCTCCAGCTGCTCTGGGCATATCACGAGCTTTCAGGGTAGCCGAGCTCGGCTCATATTGCTCAGTAAAAAACACCACCACACAGATAATGGAGCACAAATTGGTCAAATCCATCCAGTTTTGAAACCTGGGCCAGGAGTTTAGGTGGAGACCATGTTCCTGCACAGCAATCATCAGTCCATCATCACCGAACCCTCATCATCATCACGTCCACCACCATCAACAATCCCTCATTACTAACACTCCATCACCACTCCCATCATCACCACTCTGGCATAGCCATCGGTCCATCACCACCAGCAGTCCATCACTACTTTCAGCATTGCATCACCACTTGATCTCCACCATTTCATCATCACCTAATTTCTATTCTGACTCTCATCATCACCACCACCATCACTCCAACTTTACCACCACCACTCCCATCATCATCATCATAATCGTGATCACCACCACCACCACTCTTCTTTCACCACCACCTCTCCCATTATTAGAATCACCATCACTACTACATCATCACCAGCATTACCACCCCTCAATCTTCCCCACTCTTATCATCATCATCATCTCAGGAACAGAGGCTGGAGAAGCAATCATGTTGGTTACTATTTAGTATCAGGAACAGTAAGGTTGGATGTACTGATGCCGTCTTCCCCACGTGTAGGATGAAAATTTCTCCTGCGATCATTGATTATTCGGGTTGGTCGTACAGTAAAGCGGTGTGAAAGCTCTTTTCTTCTGCAGTGTCCCTGATCAGAGCTGGGATCTGGGTGAATTCCTCAGAGGACGAAGGGAGCAGCTGCTCCAGCCGTGTGCTCCTCCTAATGTAACACCAGGATGTCACTTGAGGCTTGCGCACCATCCTGTTTTATTACCCAGTGTCCATGTGGATCAGTTACACCACTGCCCTTCTCACTGCCTTTTTCAGTTACGCTAACAGTCCTGGTGTGCATAAGGCACTCTCTGAGTGGAAGAAGGATGGAGATGTTCCCTGCACTCGGACCATCTCAGATCTCTGCAGCCCTCTAAAACTCATCTGGGGAAGGGGGGGTTTGAAAAAGTTTGGAAATATGTTTTAGCTGATGTTACATGCGATTTGAACAGAACGCAGGCTGCCGCTGTAGGGTAGTTAGCATGCTGGTGGACAGGCTGCTGCTCGCTGCAGGTGGCTGTGATTTGGCCTGGTGTACGTGTGAGGATTTGAGCAGATTTTCCTCAAAACAGCCCTTCCGCTAAATCCGGGACAAAATGTGTAAAAAGCGATGACTGAAACATCTCCTGCGTTTTCTGGTTTTCTTTCTTTTACGGGCAGGAGACGAATCTGAGACTTAGACCTGATGCTGGTGGAAGCTGCAAGGCTTTTTTCCAGCTGTAGAATAATAAAAAATAAATAAATAAATAAATAAAAAAAGATGAAATGACCTCGGAAGAGAGCTGTAAAAGGTGGTACGTTCCTCTGAGAGCTGGAGCAGGCCTGATGAGCCGAAACGCATTAAGGATGATGATGATGATGATGATGATGATGGCAGTGATGATAAGTTGGCTGCAGAGACAGACACAAGCCTTCCCAGATGTCCTTGCACTGAACAGTGGCAATGAAACTGCTTTGCTGTGTGTGTGTGTGTGTGTGTGTGTGTGTGTGTGTGTGTGCGTGCACACTGAGCTTTTGGCACAAACATGCTTTGTATCAGTACAGGAAGGACGTGCCGAGAAGCTTCCTGTCTCCGAGTGGCTGGAATGTGGCCCCGCCCTTCCTGGACAATCCCCCCCGATGGAGAGATCAACAAACAAACCAGTTTAATTATCTCCATTTCACACACACACACACTGGGACCGGGATATTACATCAAATTCTTCGCCGCTCTTTAATACGAGTTTGATTTAAACAGCTTGATTTGCGGGGCATTACAGCCGGCCGAGGGAATTTCACACGCGTTCCGCATAATCCCCCAGTCTGATGTCCTCAAACGAACTTCAGCCGGGTTCCCGAGTGTACGGCTGTTTAAGAAGATCTCGACCTACCCCTGCCCCCCGTTGACACCTGACCGTAAGATTTGTGAACTTTTTTGACCATCACATTCCAAATTCCAATCTCCAGTTGATTTTAGAATGAGCCCCATTTATCTGGGAAGAGCTTCCACTACATTTTGGAGACTTTGTATGGAGGTAAGGAGGCCTAGGGTTTAGCCAACGATGCCTACGACAGACAAAGAGAGAGAATATGGAGGTGCTGAGGGGCTTCTGGACATGGATTCTTGGTAGAAGTGCAGGAACATGATACATATCTGAGTCGAACCCCAACAGAGCCCCGAGACCGAAAAAAGCCCACAAGTGCATTCTCAATATAGGAATGAAGTGGCAGTTGGAGCTATTTTTACACACACACACACACACACACACACACACACACACACAGGTTTACAGCTGCAGCAGAGAAGAATCCAAAAGCGACACAACTAATCTAATCTGTGTACAAATCAGGTCTTGGGGGCTCAGGCTTGATTTCAGTGCAAAACAATAACACACACACACACACACACACACACACACACACACACACACACACACACACACACACACACACACTCTCTCTCTCTCTCTCTCTGCCTATTTCAAAATATCTCTCTCTGTAACCATCTCTCTCTGCCTATCTCTCGATCTATCACTGTCTCTCATTCAATCTATCTCTAAATCTATCTCTTTCTCTAGCTCTCTCTCTCTCTCTCTCTCCCCCCCCCCAGTAGAACAGAAAAGCATTGAATTATTTAACAACAAATTATAAAAAAAACAAAAAAAAAGGGTTTTCGTAAATAAATTTAAAAAAAAAAATCACGTGTTCTGAGACGGTTTCCTTCACAGCAGCTCTAAACGTGACACGCTCTTTCGGACAGTGTAATAAGGTGCTTTGACCCTTAAAGACCTCCGGTAACTCTAACAGCCTGAGATCTCCGGCTCGTTCACAGCAAAAGGAGGAACGAAAGGAGGAACGAGAGGAGGACAGGGTGAAAATCGTGAGTCATAGTGAGTCACAGTGAGTCGGGGGAGGGGGGGGTGTTTGAGTCACGCTCTGGCCTTTCTGGGTGGCCAGAGAATTATGCACCTGCCTCGCCTCAGAGCTTTGGGTTTGGACAGTATGGGTGTCCGGCTGAGATTAATGGATTGGATTTTCTGTGGAAGTACCCCAAGCTCCTGGGGGAGGAGGTGGACAGGAAAGGGAGGAGTGTCCAATTAATTTTGCTGTATCTGGGTTGCATCAGCTGGTGCATAGGCCAAGTGATCCTGTTAGCAAGTAGAACGTCTGATGAACTAGCTAAACTAAACAGTGTCGCAATTCATCCAATAGGGTTGAGGCGAGGCAGAGCCGATAGCAGGCCATTCAAGATCTTCCACACACAAAGCAGATCTCCATGGAGTTCTTGATGGAAAAGGTTTGGTTCTTCTAGTTCAAGTGAAGGAACATTTTTATGTTACCGAGTCCAGAGACGTCCTTCGGTGAAGAACATCTCTGTGCTTTTGTCCAGAGCTGATGTTGTTCTAAACCCCTCAGAGCGAGCAGCCAAAAAACCTTCTCACTCGGCTCTTCATATAGAGCTCATTGTTGACGTTCTCCTGAGGGAACTCGAGTCAAACCCTACACTGGACTTGACGTGTACAGGCTTCTGAGACAAAGAACATCTTATTCTACTGCAAATATGAGCACAAGAGCTAGCTTAAAAAAAAACTAAACAAAAACATAAAACAGCACTTAAAGGAATGTTCTCGAAAGCTCCGTCCTACTGCATGGACGAAGCCAAAAAGTGAAGAGTTCAGAAAGGGAAAACCGGACTGCGCCGTTATTTCACATGATGAACGATGAAGCAATTAACTGCACTCGCGCTATAAATCAAGCTCGGCTTCGTCGATGAAAACTGCGAGGGCTTAAATAAAACGCCGCTGCTGCGTAGTCGAGAGGGGAGAAAAAAAAAGTGGATGTGAAATTCTCTGGAGACACAAAAAAAACCAAACAATTGGAAGCTGAGCAGCAGCACCAAAACACATTCCACAATCCACGCAGGAGGTCCTGAGCTGAAGACGAGCTTCTCGCAGCAGTCCTTCAATGCTGCACAGCTCCTCTAACTCCATATGGCTACAATTTGGTGCGGGAGTTCAGACGCGGTGCCAGAACTCCGTCCTACCTGTCCTGCAGTGAGGACGAAAAGTGGAGGACCGGCTTCTGTTTGATGCGATGCCTCATGGTTTTAGTGTTCCAGATGCGGCGCTAACGTGCTCCAACAATAAAACTAATGGAAAGCGCGTGCACACAAAGGGGGAAACGTTGAAAGCAGGGACGTTATATAACTCGGCTGAAAAATGAGGAATCGATGGCGTCGTGACGGCAGGGTTTTACGCTCAGGGCTACAGCGACTAATAGATTCATTCATTAAACAAGGCTACGCTCAGCATCGGCAACCTCCGAATCACCTAGTTTGAGAACACAACGGGGTCTGAATGCTTATGGATGTTTAATTCATCCAGGAGATTCTGAAAAAAAAAACCCTTTGGTCTGAATTTTGGCTGACCTGAGAGAAAAATGCTGCTTTGAATAAATCGTTCAAAATAAATAAAATACACACTGACAAGTTCCAAATGTCAAAATAGGAAAGCAAGAAATTGCATTCTCACCTGCCACATGTCTTATTAGCAAAAAAAAAAAAGAAGTAAAATTAGCATGACGAGTGGAAAACATTTAGAGGATAATTGCTTTCTGCATTCGCTGAGTATAAAAACGAATAAATAAATCAAATCAGACAGAGGAAGTGGATTTATTTTCCTATTTCTTCCTGCTGATACGTCACCTCTCTGGCATTTCCCACCAAACAAACAATTTCACCCAGCGACTTAAAGGAAGTTTGGGACAGAAATATTTAGCTGCTACTAATGCAGCTAGGAAGTGAGTGGGGCTCCCTGATCCTGTTTTTTTAAGGTTTTGATGGACAGAGTGATAAAAACATGAGAGGATCTAAAGATCACTGTTGACGTTTTATATTCCATCACTAGAAGGCTCCTCCATGCTGCTGTGTGGGATGCGTGCCCTTTCCCCGAACTACGATGGGCTAGTGCTGTCTGATTAGCGACTCGAAGCAGGCGCCAAAAGGGCAACTTCTCTTCTGCAAGTCACCAGGTCCTCGTCGGCTCTTTAATTCAGGGTTCCTGTGTATCGGTCGGGGACGCTCTAAACCACCAGAGACAGAAAGAGGCGTGACCACATTGTCTTCCCCATCCCCATACATTATTCACCCTAATTAGCCTGATTGAAATTCAGTTCCAGCTGCGATTGCGCCCTTGTCCCTCTCTTGACGCCCAAGCGCACGATCAAGAGGTAGAGGCGCATATCAAGAATCGTTACGCCGAGACAGCATAAATAAATAAAGGTGTGCTTAATGACTACACGGAGGCAAGACGTGCCAGCATTAGCATTCACTTTCCGCTGCTCGGATGCCTTTAATTTATAAATGGTGACATGGCGGAGCACTGCAGAGGTTCTGCGAAACCCTGAATCTGGGGACGAGGAGGATGTGCAAAATGAGGAGGAGATTTGCAGACACGAACGATGAAGCTCAGGCATGACATGTGGTCTTTATGCACTGCAGTCAGGGTGGGGAGATCAGGCTTAATGGATTAAGTCCAGAAGTGGGGCAGAGAGAAGACAAGGAGGGGGAGCAGGAGGACGAGGAGATTGTATCAACCATTGGTTTAACAGTGGGCTCTGAAACATGGCTGCCTTAAATCCCCTCACCTCTGCGTAAATTCTTCTGCGAACCCTTTTATTTGACGGAGCAGAGGGAATGCAAGAGCTTGCGGCTTTCGTCAAACAAAATAAACATTCCTCAGGGTCAAATGCTGATAGAAATATAAGCTCGTCAAATTTAGAAGTAAAAAAAAAGAGGCGATGTTATAGATTTGAAGGACCTTGGAAGTTGAGGAATTGGAAGGTTGGAAGCAGTTAGAAGGTTTTCTGGAGGAATGGGTTAAAAATGAACCTCAGACAGAGCTAAGAGATGAGACAGGAGAGTAAAACGGAGGCGTTTAGCCCGAGACAGACCATTCGAGGTTCATTGGACAACTCAATAGAGCTTTAAGGAATGTCGGAAGCGCGCCTCTTGCTTTTGTTCCTCCTTCCCCCCCACCGTTCGTGTCCTGGTGGGAATGAGACGCTTGACCGTTGGGAGGGAAAGAAAACGAGGCGAGGTGAGCAACTGAGCGTCAGTGGACAGCTTTCCTCTCTCTCTCTTTTATTCTCTCTTTCTGGATGTGTCTTTTGTTTCCGGGCTCTCTTTTTGATACAGAAAAAAACTTTTTTACATAACTTCTGTGGTTTTCATATTCATTGAAAGCTAGCAACAGGAAGAATGAAGAAGGAGGAGGAGAAATGGGGGAGCGAATGAAAAGGTAGCATAGATGAGTGTGTGCTCTGAGGCCAGCAGCCCCGTCAGCTCCCATTACTGGGGAAAGTGCAACACGTTCTCTGGACCTACACTTCCTGTAATGAGCCTCTGTTGTGAGAGAAAGCTGCAGGGGAACCTCGGCTCTCCATCTTCTGACTCGGGTGCGTGGCAAGTTTTTGGAAAAGGAGGCTGAGCTACAGGGGTAAAACAAACGACGTGCAGGGAGAAGGAGGTTGAAGATTTTGAGGAGGAGGTCTCAACCCTGGGGTTACAGTGCTGCTGGATCTTGATTAGTCATTTAACTTAGTTATCGTTTCTATAGTAACAAGTCAAACAGGAAGACACTAGAAGAAGGGGTCTCCAGTGTCGAGAAAAGTTTTCCCGTTAAAATTGGGGGCAAATGCAAAGTGTTCTTTTGCCAACGAGGCCAGACACGGTCACTCCAACAAGGCCGGTGCTGCTGCAGGACCTCGCTCGCCCCTCCCCCACCCAGGACCTTTCAGCTCAGCTGGCTGAACAGAGAAGAAATGGGATTGTGTGTGTGTGTGTGTGTGTGTGTGTGTGTGTTAAACCCTCTATACATATCTGTCAGAGGAGCCCCAGTTCTTTTGAAAGGCAAGATAGAGTGCACTAGAGGAGAGGGGGATGAGGATGAGGAAGAGGAAGAGCAGGAGGAGGAGGTGAGGGGGTGAAATGAACTGGCTCTTAATCGATCCAGGAGGCTGATGGATGGAAAAAGCGTCTTACGGCACAAAGACATCGATCTTACGTCGAGATAAAGAACTCCCGATTGTGTTCGTGTCAAAGGCGTTTTCGCAAGTTCAAATGCACGGCTTTATTCTTATGCGACCGCACGTGTGTGTGTGTGTGTGTGCGCGCGTGTGTGTGTGTGAAATGAGACTGATGAAACATGTCTATCACTGTCCTTTCACTCCCTGATATTAGCTAATACTGAGCAGCCAGATCAGTGTGTAATCAATCTTGAGCCTCTTGATCCTTTTTTCCCTTGTTTCCGTGGCTCAAGATGAAAAAACTGTTACACACACACACACAAGCACACACACATAACCACACGCATGTTTTTTGTATCTCCGTGGTGCTAAAAGGCAAAAAATAGATCAGACAAATCTCCTGATAAAGGTATGATTACCTGCTAATCTTGAAGTCACCAGCCATTTCTACTACCACACACACACACACACACACACACCAACAGAAGATTAATTTCTATGATAACAGGGCAACCCCTCCTCCCTGTCAAACACACATCTGATAACGCACTCTCTCTCCATCTCTCTTGCTGTGTCTATGCGTCTGTCTCTCTGTTCTTCTGTCTGTCTCACTCTCTCTCTCCCCCCATCAGTCTGTCTCTCTGTTCTTTTATCTGACTTTCTCTATCTCTCTCTCTCTCTCTGTCTCTCTCTCCGTTCTTCTATCTGACTTTCTCTTTCCCTCAATCAGTCTTTCTCTCTCTCTCTCTCTCTAAATCAGTCTGTCTGTCTGTCTCTTTCTCTCTTGCTCCATCAGTCTGCCTCTCTCTGTTCCTCTATTAGTCTCTTTCTTGCTTTCTCTATAAACTTAAATGTATAATAAAAAATAGCTCCAATAATAAATAAACCAGTAACTGGCGCACACACACACACACACACACACACACACACACACACACACCTGTCCACCCAAACCATGCAAACTATTTAAGGTGCTTGTGGGTACTACAGCTCATAACCTCAGCCCATGCTGTGCTTATAAGTGAGTGAGTGAGTGTGTGTGTGTGTGTGTGTGTGTGTGTGTGTGTGTGTGTGTGTGTGTGTGTGTTGGGGTCATGGAAAAGCACAAGGCTATATCAGTTACACATGCAGTTTGCCAAATGGGTTACAAAAGAGCTCATGCCGGCACTGTAATGTATTTATAAGTACCCTGCTGCTGATCCTGGACCAGTGTGAACACACACAAACCCTGTGCTCGGAGCTAAAACAGGGGCTGGAGATCCTCTTAGAAGCTTCTATGTACTTTTATATAGCCTTTGGCACTCGTTCAAATGTGCTTACACAAACACACACACACACACACACACACACACACACACACACACACACACACACACACACACACACACACACAATAACAATAATTAAGAGAAGAAGATTTTCCATGTGAAACTCTGGTCCAGGATCAGTGTAGTGAAGAAGGCCACGTTTAGACCCAGCAGGAAGTGAGAGGAAAATGTAGATAGACAACGCTTCCTGTGTGGAAACTCTGCAACAGTCCGAGCTACAGGTGTGCTAAATGAACATAAATCCATACCACATGGATCATTTACTGATTTACTGTCCTGGATTCTTTGAAGCAGCACAAACACCACCAGCAAAACCATCATCATCTGACCGATTATCTGCCCTGGATTCTTTACAGCAGCACCACCACAAACACCATGGACCACCAGCACCACTACAAAAAAACAACACCAGCACCAACATCACCACCACAAACATCTCTACCATCACTACAAACACCACCAGCATCACCACCAGCACCACCACTACAAAACATTACCAGCACCAACAATCACCACCAGCACCACCACTACAAACATCACCAGCACCACCATTACCACTACAAACACTACACAAATCATCGCCAGCACCACCATCACTATGACAAACATCTCTACCATCACTACAAACATCACCAGCACCACCACTACAATCACCACCAGCACCACCACTACAATCACCACCAGCACCACCACTACAAACATCACCAGCACCACCACTACAAAACATTACCAGCACCACCACACAAAACATCACCAGCATCACCACTACAAACATCACCAGCACCACCACTACAAACATCACCAGCACCACCACTACACATCACCAGCACCACTACAAACATCACCAGCATCACCACTACAAACACTACAAAATCATCGCCAGCACCACCATCACTATCACAAGCATCTCTACCATCACTACAATCACCACCAGCACCACCACTACAAACATCACCATAACCATCACAACAAAACATCATCACCATCACAACAAAAACATTACCAGCACCACCACTACAAACATCACCAGCATCACCACCAAAAACATCACCACCACCACAAACATCACCAGCACCACCACCACAAACATCACCACCACAAACATCACCAGCACCACCACTACAAACATCACCAGCACCACAAACATCACCAGCATCACCACCAGCACCACCACAACAAAACATCACCAGCACCACCACAACAAAAACATTATCAACACCACCACTACAAACTCCACCAGCACCACCACAACAAAACATCACCAGCACCACCACTACAAACATCACCAGCACCACCACTACAAAATCATCACCATCATCACCACCACAAACATGACCAGCACCACAAACATCACCAGCATCACCACCAGCACCACCACCACAAACACCACCAGCACCACCACAACAAAACATCACCAGCACCACCACAACAAAACATCACCAGCACCACCACCACAAAATCATCACCATCATCACCACCAGCACCACCACCACAAAAACACCACCAGCACCACCACAACAAAAACATCACCAGCACCACCACTACAAACATCACCATCACGACCACCACTACACACTCTGCCACAAACTTCACCCACAGCACAGAGTACCAGTGCCACGACCTCAGTGAGCAGGTGTTGTCCCTCATAATAACCCTCCTGAGATATGCAAAGAGCGCAGAGTATGTGAGGAATCTCACTCATGCGGAGGTCAGAGGTCACGACCCGGCGTGTCAGACGTTTTCTCTCTTTGAGGTGATGAGGATCTCGGGTGTCCCCAACACATACACACACACACACACAGGTTAGCAGATTAACAGCCGCTTCCATGCCAACTCCTTTATAGACTCAGGTAATGAACAGTGTGCTCTGGCTGCTGTGGAAACGGCTGAGGAAGAAGCGACATTCCTCGGACGTCTAGACGCCTTTGCCAAGCGATGAAACAACGGCACGGGATAAGCTGCGGCGTTCGTCCAGAGGTGCTGGAGTTCGGCATCGTTTTCCATCTTACTGATTGCTGACTCGAGTCGTGAGAGATGAAAGAAAAGAGGAGCATCCGGTCGAGTCCGGTTTACACAAAACCAGGGACTGTTGTGGTGTGGGAATCAGGTGGCATTTAAGAGAGTGTGAGAAAGAAAGAAAGAAAGAAAGAAAGAAAGAAAGAAAGAAAGAAAGAGAGTATGAATGAAGAAGGAGAAGAAGAAGGAATAAAGGGATTCCTTCGGTCCACACTGACCTGCTTGACTTCAGCGGGCATGGCTGAGATCCCCTTTTGGAGCACACAGGCACGTCTAGACCAAACTTTTAACGCGCGTGTGTGTGTATGTTAAATCACTGCACGGACGATAAGCAGCTTAGATCTGCACGGCCATCCTTCACGTCCCGTCTCTCACATGCTCAGAGGACTCGAACGTGGCGGAGGGTAAAAGGATCCACGCAGGAAAAAGGAAAAGCTGAGAGTGGAAAAAACACAGCCGTGCTCTTGCTCGTGAGGCACCGTGTGGGAAAAAAAAAAAAGTTGCCCCGGTCCTGGAGAACAAAACCCCTGGGTTGAGGGAGAAAGGGAGGGAGGGAAAGGAGGAGGAGGACGAGAGAAAGAGGAGGGGTGAAAGAGTGTGTGAAAAGAATCCGATCCGAGTTGTCCGACGGTGTGAGAGGAACGCTCGCTCTGCTCCCTCGCTCTCCTTCTCCTCTACTCGCACTGCATCTGAGCAGACGAGGCGGAGAGAAAAAAAAAGGGGAAGGAGGGGGCTGACAGACGGACGCAGCTGGAGAGAGGGAGGGAGGAAGAGAGAAAGAGAAAAAGAGAGAGAGACACAGACTCCACCTCACTGACGTGCCAAAGGAGCGTGATCCTGGCGAAGAAGAATGCAACTTTTCCTCTCGTTTCGCCCTCTGCCTCTCAATCTCTCTTTCTTTGTTTGCCTTGTCCTTTTTTTGTTTTACGTGAGAGCATTTTGCAGACGTTATTCCGATTGTGATGGGATGTGATGGAGCGAGGCTCCGGTAACTACACTACAGCTGGAGAATTTGATCATACAGGGAGATCCCCCGACACACACACACACACACACACACACACACACACACAAACACAACCATCTTTGCTGTGACTCAAAATACCCCCAGGTGTCCAGAAGGTATGAGAGGAATTGGCCTTCACTGAGTTCCGTCCTCGTCCATCCCAAACGTCTCGGTTATTTACGATGCTGAAGGTGCACTGCTGTGTTTCATCGGCATGTTCCACACAAGAGCTCTGTGCACGTGTGTGTGTTGGTGTGTGTGTGTTTTACGCAGCCAATCAGAAAAAGGGAGGATGAGCTGCAGGTTCAAATCAGGCTGAACCAGATGATGCTCAATCCTCAATCACGCTCGAAAGACGAACGTGTCAGAATGGGTTTTCTATCCCAGCTGGAAGAGGTGGACAATCCTGAGGATGATGGAAACATGATTATGGAGTTTAGGAGTTTCCTCAGAGCAACAGGGGAACATAATGATGACGCAATGAATGGATTAAGTCTGTTCACCAAAATCGAGTTATTTATCAGTTCATTCATTCATTCATTATTCCTTCATCGTCCCTCGTTCACTGGTTCATTTGGATCATCCTCCTTTTGTTCACACGCTGATCTACTGACTGATCCTATGCAATATGGTGATTGAAGCCCATTTGGTGAACCGAATGAGAAAAATCATAAAAAAGATGTTTCAGCTGAAAATATTCGAGTAGGTGGCCAAATTTTGCGCTTCAGCCGAGCGTAAAAGCGTTTTCTTTTCTTTTTGTTTCTTTTTTGGGGGGAAACGAGACGCTTTACCCTTCAGGTAGTCACGTTCCTACAGAATACTTTGCGGAGGAAACGGATAACAAGCACATGCTACGTTTTTTTAGACGATACCACCAATCTGAAAAAATTGTCAGAGTCTCGGAAAGCTAATCAGCCCCGGAGGGAGCGCGAGAGCATGAACGAAAGAAGGAACGAGAGAATTATAATTTCAATAATAATCTAAGAAAGGGATGGGCATCTCATCTCATCCCATCCATCAGCAAGCACTTTAAATGTGGCACCTCTACATGTCCTGATGCTATTGAGCTTCGGTGAACACGGTTCAGCCCTCAGGGAATGGGAGGTCACCGGTGGCTCCTGAAGCCCCGAGAGCCTTATTTAAAAAGCACACGAGGAAATCCGAGATGTTACGTCTCCTGGATTTCCAGACGAACGTCGCGAGACGGAGAACGCGGAATAAACAAATAGATGAAGTCTGGAGCTCTCTGGGAGGCGCATGGTGTAATAGTGTGTAATTTTACGGGCTCGGAGTTCACCTGGGGGACGAGGACTTTTTTCTGAGGCTTTGGGGAAACGAGTCAAAAAGCTTGGTTACGAGGAGGAGGAGGAGGAGGAAGAAAGAGTGTGTGTGTGGGACACAATAGCTCTTTAGAAAACAAAAGCGTCAGTGTGCACGAGTCTCGGTGTGTAGTGCTGACTGGTATCAAGGTCACACTCGGTCCAGGAGGGGGAGGGGGTTAAAACGTGCGACTGCTAAAATAAACTCCGCAAACAATTTACACATTCAAAGAGGTGTCGAGTTCCATAATGGCTTAAGAGGAAGCTGTGTGTGTGTGTGTGTGTGTGTGTGTGTTCGAGGGAACAAAAAAACATTGTTGAGCAGTTGATTTACGAAGGTCTCACAAACTCTGACGCTTGGCACACTGGACTTCTATTGTATGAAGAGGATATGGATGTGTAAAAATAAATAAATAAAAGAGAGAGAAGCCAGAAAAAAGATGAGGAAACATCCAAAAATACAGTGTAATAGTCATGAGAGTGTTCAATGGACCCTCCAGGATGCCCTGTCCTACACTTAACCTGTCCTGACAAACTGCACGTGTCACCAAAAGTGAGGTCCAGCATAGCATGCAGCAGGTGGAACATCAAAATCGTTATGAATCGTTCTATTGCAATTTTTCTCCACTTGAATTGAACGTCTTGGCTGCAATAAGCGACTCCACGATAAAAAACTGCCGAGGCTTTCAGTGGAAGCTCTTTTGGCGCTTTGGACAGAGGAAGCCGTGAGTCACGGACGTCACTCATCATTGTTGACTCAATGATTCACGTTCCAGCAAGCAGTCGAGCCAGAGAGACGATGAGGAGAATAAAAAAAGACCCAGAATGCCCCCGAGATACTTTGACATTCCTGAGCCGAGGGCAAGGTGTTTAATGCATGTAAAAGGTTGTCCAAGGTTTAGATCATCCGGACGCCGTTGTGTCCAATTTGCTTCGGCTACGAAAACAGTCTAATTTCCAAGCTGTCGCGTTAGAGACCGGGATGTAAATCAGGTCCAGCGTTTACGAGCAGGCGAGGATGCCAGGACTGCTGAGGAAAATGGAGATCGTCAAAAAGGCTCGCCGCCTGCGACATGGGCTCGATGGAAAATAGATTGACGCTCAATTTCCTCTTTATAGGTTTTAAATTGGCGATTTTCATGCGCCGCGGTGCCGCAGGGAGGAAACTGTAGCTGATTTTCAAAAGCACACAAAGATGGAACTCTGTGTGTGTGTGTTGTGGCCCGGCCTGTATCTTGGACAGGGTCTGGGGTAGAAGTTGATGACGTGCAGAATTTGAATCAAATCATTCAATTATTATTACAAGTGAGGAGGGACACTGATTTTAGAAATTACATTAAATTGATGGACTGGGGTGAAGGAGTAAACTGGTGGAGGTAAAGGTTTGGTTGGGGTGAAGCTCGGTGGAGGCAGACTAGTGGAAATGAAGAATAGTGGAGATGAAAATTGGTGGATATGAAGACTGGTGGATATAAAGACTGGCGGATGTGAAGACTGGCAGATGTGAAGACTGGCGGATGTGAAGACTGGCGGATGTGAAGACTGGCGGATGTGAAGACTGGTGGAGAGGATGGATGGAGACTGAGGACTGCTTATATGAACATAATGAATAATCACGATTACATCAAATAGATGACGTGATATCATGGTTGGCACTTGTGCTCCACTCGATCGACCAGGTTACCTGTATGACCACCTGTTGCCACGGGAGGTGCTCTGCACGTGGCACGTTGGCACGCTCCAGCTGCAGCGAGACGTGGCGTCGCTCTTCCTCGAGTGCCCGAGTCAGCTGCTCGAACCTCGCCTCTTGCTCTTTAACCGAAGCCAGGATGCTGGCGGCCGAACGCGCCTCGTATTCCTCCATGTCGGCTCGGACTTCACGCTGGTTACAGAGCGGAGTCGGGTTTAAATTCGGGAACGTAACACACACACCCATACACACCAGGACGCCATGCTGGGCATGCTGTGTAGCAGCAGCGACGTGGGAAATAGCGCACGGCTACACAAATGATGGTGGAGAAAATGACGACACATGGCCGAGCCTGTGAGAGACGAGCAACAATAATTCCACATGCGATGACTGAGACCGAGAGCGGCGTTTTCATACACACCTACAGGTTAGTGGAGCAGGACGAGTTAGAGGAAGGACATCCTCTTCTTCAGAGAGAGAGAGAGAGAGAGAGAGAGAGAGAGAGAGAGAGAGAGAGAGAGAGAGAGTTGTCCCAGCAGCTAGAGGAGAGACAGTGAAGGACAGAAAGAAGAAACGTCAGATTGGCAGTAATTTACGTCTTTGGGAAAACGAAATGGATGGAATCTATAAAGAGCACCGGAACCTCGGTCAAGGTCTTTTACCGAGCAGTTTAGGGAAGAACAGAGAGGAGGTGTATGGGTGGAGGAGGCTAATGGATTAGAACTCTGTGCGTCTCACACACACACACACACACACACACACACACACACACACACACACACACACACACACTTCTGGTCGTAGATGTATTCCCTTTGAAGCAGCACACAGTCTTTGGGCTTTGATCATTCATTTATCCGGACCGGCGCTCGGGACGAGGCTCGCGCTGAGAACGAGAGGGTACCGGTGTCCCGCTCCGAGGAATCCACCTGTTCCCTACTGTTTACTCTTTCCCAAAAGGGAGGAGAAGAACAGATCTCTCTATTACACCATGACAAATTTCTATTAACACACACACACACACACACACACACACACACACACACACACACACACACACACACACACACACACACACACACACACACAAAGAGAACTAAAATGTGTACAGGCAACGACTTGAAAGCACCAGATACATGCAGGTCAACTCAGAACGCAATCAAATGCAAGTGAGAAAAAGAAGTACGCGACGTTCCTGATGGTCTGATATTAGAATGCAAGAAAAATAAATAAATAAATAAATTATATATATATATATATATATATATATATATATATATATATATATATATATATATATATATAAAAATTAGTTCACATGCACATGGCCAACTAGCTCGGTCATGATTAGTAAAACAAACCCTGCATGTTTTGCATATTTCCGTTTTTAGATAAAAAAGGGAACAAAACGGACGTCACACACACCCACTACACTTATCGTTATTTCTGGAGTCTGGAAGAGGCTCGAAATAGAGCGCTTCATGTGAGTGGTGAGTGATGAAATCCAGGCCACTGAAGCTGACTCGGGCTGAAACACTTACACACCACTTTTTACTACTTCACGTCTAACCCACATTCAGGACACGGTTTGTACACACCATGTGGGGAAAAATGCTGTGGACATTTTAGTAACCTCCATTCTTCTAGATGTTCCACTAGATGTTTTGTGGATCTGGGTTCAGTCAGTGATTGCAATCACCCCAAAAGAAAGACAGAGAGAGAATGTGGAGGACAGCGAGGTGGTTCTCGGCAGTCTGGAGTCGGGTTGGAGTTTGAAACAGGAGAACTTCCACACACCTCCTACCCATGTAAAGCATATCATAATAGAGCTGGCTTTGTGCACTTTGTGTCATGGTGGAGCAGGTTTGATTCTCCTAGTTCGGGTGAAGGGAAAATTTCATGCTGGCGCTTACAAAAGACTTCCTGTGCAATTGTGTGTCTCCAGCTTCATGGTAACAGTTTGGAAAAACCACATATGGGTGGAAAATTAAGGTGTCTGTATATAACCCCGAGTTGACTCTCAAAATCTTAGGATTTCGGCTACTAACCTTCTGGTCAGTAGAGGACAAACTTCAACTTCAAACAACATCAACTCCGAGCCCCCGCACTAGTTTATTTGTGCCGGCGCTAAAAATAGAGGGATAAAAGATGCAGTGGGATGTGAATGAAATCCCCTGACAGCCTCGGGGGGGGGGGTGGGGCAGACGACTGCCAGACAGGCTGGCTGGACAATAAACACAGACTTGTGGCCATTTTGGCCCGAATAAATTTGGGTAGGCCTCGAGCCGTACACAATCCGTACACACGGCAAGGAGGAAGTAATCTGCGCCTCTCGGTTATGCTCCGGCCCAGCGGAACGCCGCCCAGCCTCGGAAAATAAGGCTCGGATGAAAAATGGGGCAGTGAAAAAAAATCGATGCGAGATCCCGGCGGGAAAAGGGAGGGGGATCATTAAGACGGAATGCACAAGATAAGCGCAGGAGGTCGGCCCCCAAAAAAACAGAAGGCTGTTCGGTAAACTGGTGTTCGAGACGCAAACCAATTAGAGCCCGTATCATTACCCCGGACGGTCCCCTGTTCAGGCTGATTACCCCCTTCATTTCCCCTCTGAGGGAGGATAAATCAATCCCCACCAGTGTCCACCTGAGCCTCCATCTGTCCTACAGCATCTCTCTGACCACAGGACTTAAAGTTCCTGATAAACCTGAGTTCAAGCACATCTGAGCCTCAAACACTTGCTCAAGGGAAACACACACACACACACACACACACACATGCTGAGCAAAGCCAAATCATACATATAAAGAGACATTACTCTGCTTTCGTGTGAAGAGATTAAGCGCGTGTGCTGTGCTGTAGGTCACGCTTCTTAAAGCTAAAAGGCTCTCTGGGAGATTTTTCCATAATTCTGAGCGCTTGCGAGCACTTAAGAGGTCAAAGGACTTTTTCCATAAAAACCCTCCATGAGATTTGTTCTGAACATGTGGACGCGTGCGAAGAATGGGCCGGGAGGCAGGTGAGGAGGTATAAGGAGAAGGGAGGGGTTTAAGTTCAGGTAGCTCCTTCTAGAGCTAATAAATGGAAAGAAGCAGCAAAATAATCTCTAAAACGAGCACGCTTCACCAGTGTGCTTCATACAAGGATAATTATGATCGATTCACCAAATTCAGCAGCGTCGTTCTTTGTGAAAATTGCAATCTTATATCAAAGTTTCTCAAGTTACTGTGTGTGTGTGTCCTACAGGTCAAATGCATTACAGGTGCACGTACCGATAAATTGTCATATCCTGCACGTGAACCCTGCTCACATTGCGAACGCTGGCTTGAGAGAGTGTTGAAAAGCATGAACTGTTACTCCATTAAGGAAATTCTGCCTTTGATTCACACACACACACACACACACACACACACACACACTCCAAACATATCAAGCACCAGGGAGACACCCGATAAAGAAGTAAAGCTAATCAAATTGCCTGTAAACTGAAAGTATGCAAACACACGCACCCTTAGGATCTCGGCCCCCAGATTCAAAGGCGTTCCGTTTTAAAGAACATTAAAGAGGAAGTAAAGCCGGGAGAAGGAGAAGTGCTGGATGAGGGCTGAGCGAGCTTAAAGGAAAAGTCACAAAGCCAAGCGCTGGCTGATAAGCTTCAGAACTAAAAGGAGAAAGATGAGAGAGAGAGAGAGAGAGAGAGAGAGAGAGAAAGACATTGTTTACCATTGTGCTTTCTTTCCTTTCGTTTTGGCTTTGAAGTGCAAGCTCTTAGACACTGACTGCCACATTCACACACACACATACTTACTTCAAGGTTCCTCGGAGAGCACTGGCTCCATACAAACATGAAGGAACTCATGTGCTCTCGAACCTTTTCAAAACTTCTCCCCATACACACACACACACACAATGAGAGCAGCTTGTGGAGTTTCTCCTCGTGTCATTAATACAGAGCAGATCACAAGAGCTTTGAAGCTCGAGGCTGCAGAATTCTCGGATTTTCCCTCTGTCGTGTGACGAGCCCAGAGCTCTGCGTTTCTCTGAATCCGAACGAACGCTGGCCACTTCCTGTGAGGTGACTGGGCTTCAGAGACATTGAGGGAAGACATGATCAAAATCCTACACAATCTTATACATGACTGTGTTCCTGCTGGAGATTCGAGGTGCTCATTACACCGCTTTCTGGACCGGCGGTTGCCGCTGCAGGGATCAATTAGACGCACGACGACGCCGTGTTACAAGACGCTCGTACTTGTTCCGGACCTGACATGGGCTCCGTGCTCGAACGATAAGCAACAGACCCTAAATATCCCTCCGCCTCCTCTCCGGGGCGCGCTGTGATCTGCCGAATAAATAAATGCGTGAGGCGTGGAGATGGGCCGCTGTGCAGATTTATGTCCAATAATAAAGGTAATGGAGCTATTGTAGGAAATGCTGTCAGGGTTGGAGAATGATGGATGCTCTCGGAGAAGCATTTATCTATCTCTGTGAGGCATGGGGAGAAAGCAGGGAGGGACCAAGGGAGGGAGAGATAAAGGAGTGGAGGAGTACACTGTCAGGGTGGCAGGGTCAATGCATACAAGATGGATAACTATTGAGAGTAGATACGTGCTGTGGTTGTGGTGTGTGTATGTGTGTAAAGGGTAGAAGATTCTCCTCGCTGATCAGCGGAGGGTCTAATTGGCCGACTCGGCAGAAGACAGCACGTCCCTAATGAGCGTAACGATCCCTCATTAGCACACGCTAACTTTCACAAATCCATCGAAAACGGCGCGGCGAAGTGCCGAGCTCGCCAGCCAAGAACTCATCAAAAGCGTCTGAGGACGAGGTCATGCCGAGGACGCAGCCAAGCGGGGCGAGAGCGACGAGTCAGCATCAGGAGCGACCCAGGACTTGAGGAAACGTCTCAGACGGAGATCCTCTGATACAACGTAATGATTCAATACAACTTCACAGCATCCTGACTGAGAGATGCGTCGCTCTCTTCTTTCTTTTCAATATTCATTTTCCACACCCTCTATTGGTTTGACACCACCTACTGGGTGGAGCTGAATCAGGTCTGGCTCTGCCCCCCCAGAGACATGATCGTTCCTGCTTTTACTTTGGGTGGATCCTCGAGTTCTTCAAGATCAGCATCTCAAACACTAATCCAGGAAATGCTCCGATCTCTCTAGAATACGCTTACGCAGGTCAAACGGCCATCAAGAAGCGTTTCCACTCTGGACTGACCTTTCACTTCCTCATACGCTGGTTCCTGAAGTCCAAAAATAAGCGCTCGAGATCTTGACTTCCGGGGGGTATGGAAGTGGAAATCGGAGAATCTGCTGCCTCGTTTGCCTCCATAACAAAGCGTGTGTGTGTGGTGTTTCATCACCGCATGACCTCAAGCAACCTCAGAGCATCTCTAATAAGCACAGTGGTTTCATGGCTGCTTAAAATCCAGACTGAGTGCGTGTGTGTGTGTGTGTGTGTGTGTGTAAAAAAAAAAAAGAAACGGAGATGTGCCGGGGTTTAATAAGGAATTACAGGACGGAGACATCTATCAGAACCAAGATATGATAATGTGATTTGTGTCCAAAACAAAAAAACACCACACAAGCGCATGCAGGTTCTTCATGTGGAACGTACAGAACCTGGGCTTGTTTGAACCCTCACTTGTCTGGTATCTGAGATGTTTAATACAATACATGGTCCTATTATCCTTGTCTTCTATAGACCATCGAAACGTTTCTTCACATCAGGTCTCCAAATGCAGACGCACATCTACGGCAGGAATATTGGAAAGAAAAAAAAAAAAAAAAAAAAAGAGAGGGCTGATGGAAGTGTCTCAATACAGGAACCTGGATTGTTTTCGAGCTTTGTTGGTTCCAGACAGATCTTCAGAGCGGGGTTATTTGTCCTCCTCTATCTTTTGTGTTCGTGTTGACTGTTTTCATTTATAACCGTCAAAGCTACGGCACAGATAATCGTGCGCTCGGGGCTTTATCTCGGGAACACCGGGTGCGGCGAGAAAAGAAAGGTTTTGAGAAAACTTGATGTTCTACGAGACGTCCTGTCCTCCGATGTCCTTTATTGTGTGGCGGTTCGACTGACAACAAACGAGCTGCATAAATGCTCTGCACCTCCAGCTACATTAAGATGGGAGGTGGGAGCTCAATGTTTAGAGGCTTGGAGGGTCATAAGTTCAGATCCCAGCACCATGAAACTCTGCTGGGCCCTTGAGCAAGGCCCTTAACACTCAACTGCTCGGATAAGGGCGTGGCATAAATGCCATACATTTTACTGTGGAAGTTAAGATGTGTGTGTGACCATCAGATTGATATGTGAATCTTTCTGAACATCCCATTGAGTTCATTCCAAAAGGTGTGCAATAGGGTTTGAGCTCTTCGGGAGGCCACTCAAGATCTTCCACACAATTCTGTTCCTCCAATTGTGGGGCTGGAAAAGTCTAGTGTCCCAATACTTTTGCCTAGAAAGAAGTTCTGAAACGCAGCAAAAATGCTGGGGTTTTTTTTTTTTTTTGGAAATTGTTTACCACAACTAAAATGAGCTTTAAACTCATAGGAGATGGGAGTCGGATTCTGTTATTCGCGTGGATTCCCCAGTCGAATTTTCTCACTTCGACAGTTAATTTCGCCAATCTAGGCCATTTGTCATCTCCGCCTTCGCTAAGTGTACAAAATTGACAGGAACATTTATCACACTTGCCCCAACCGAGAACGACTTCTGGAAGCGTTCTATTGTTTATCAAATCAATTTAGGCGGGAAAGAAAAAAGAGAACCGTTAGTCTCCTCGTCTGGGGGATCGTGAATACCTGGAGGGGGGAGGGGCTGAGTCACTCAGACGTGTGTGTGGAAGAGGGCGGATAGCACGTGCCGGCTGCTTTATAAAGGAATGTGAACGTTTCTCAGCGTGAAATGGGACGGCGCTGAGCAGCTTTACACACGTTGTAATGTTCTGTGTGTGGAATGGAGACCATCCAGATATTATAGGAATAAATGCCTTGATAAATGTGAGCGGTAATGGACCTGAAAAGTCCCGTGGCAGAGAGATCCAGCTTTATTACAGCTCTCCTTCTTTACAGGAGACATGCAGGTTTTAGGAACAGCTATTTTTATATTACATCCTGATGTGTGTGTGCGCGCGTGTGTATGTATATATAGGCATTAAAGGTGGCATCGGTTCAACATTGTGCGTCTGCTGAAAGTTCAGCTTCATGCTGGACTGTTTGTGGCTGTGACGATACTCAAGTGTGATGGAAAAAAAAGCTGCTGTGGAGATTTATTCTCCTTTCAGATCAGACACACGGGACGTGCAGAGATTCTCACTGCACAGGGACACGATACACTTTACACAATAATTACTGAGTGCAGAGAGAGAGAGAGAGAGAGAGAGAGAGAGAGAGAGAGAGAGAGACAGAGACAGAAAAAGATATTCAAAGATACAGATACAAAGAGAGCGAGAGAGAGAGAGAGAGACACAAAAACAGATACCTATAGAGATAGAAAGATTAAGGGAGAGAGAGAGAGACACAACGGACAGTCTGTAGGGGACAGATGGAAAAGATTTAAGTTCCCTTTTACTGCATTCTTTCTCTTACTAAGTTTAGAAAGGAAACTGTGAGGCTGATGTGAGACTTTGAAGCTGCTTGAAAATTAAAAAAAAAGGTCATATGACTAGTTATAAAGCGTCTGCTGTTCAATGTTAAATTAACAGGTTATTGGAGTGAAAGAAGACCAGTGTGTCCCTCTACACCAGAGAGCCTCATCGCGGGATGTGAGGAGGGGATTCAGTACCACGGTCGTCCCACAGGAAGAAAAGCTTGGGCTCTAAAGTCAGATTGAGTGACCTGGTGACCCTCAGGGCTGCGTGCTGAGTCCACTTACTCTCCTGAGTGCTTGTGTTTGTGCGCATGTGTGTGGCCGATCTAAAGCACAGGGTTTTTAAATACACGCTCGCACGTGGGGCGTGATGTGGCTTTGATATGTCTCCTAACGCGGCTGGCGTGAAGCCGAGGACAACACGTGCAGGAGGGGAAAGATGCGAGGGCGACAGTTTGACCTTCGCCTCTTACTGGAAACATGGAGGACGAAGCAGAGCCGGGATGAACACGTGAAGGTCAGAGTAGGACCGGAATGAGGAAACCACACACACGCACGCCTTTAGCAACAGATCACACTCAAGGCGGCAGTAAACATCATTACACGTCTAAGATGAGTGCGAGTGATTTACAAGAGGACGGCTTGTTCGTTCAACACCTCATCTCCCAAGAGTCTCCCTTACACACACACACACACACACACACACACACGCGCGCACACACACACACCCACATCACACATTCAAGCCATGCCTCGATTTCCGAGTGTCTCAGCCGCTGTTTGGTTCACACCATGTCCCAGATGACTCCGAAGATACAGTCAGGCCCACTACATGACTCACTCTTCTCTCTCTCTCTCACACACACACACACACAGGATATAATCTCTGAACACTGGAGATAAACGTCGGTGTAAACGAACTAAACCTCATGTTCGCATCAGATGAGGACGAGTGTCGTTACGAATGAATAACTGCATGGCAAATGAAGCTGCTCGACGCGTTTCGAAAGGAAGACTTCCAGGACATGCTCCAGAACACCACTGGGGGCGCTGTAGTGCTGTGCAAGGGGCCTATTATGAAGGTGATAATAAATAAAAAGGACGTTAGAAACCTTTTGTTAACACCTTGTATATGTTGGAAGATTTTGGGCTCTTCCAGACTTCTATGGTCATGCTTATTTGGACAAATGGGATAAATCGCAAAAGTATACAATTAAAAAATAAATAAAATAATACACCATTAAGCAGCATATTGACGCAGGCATTATTTGAACACGGTGTAGCGTAGATTCTCCCGAAGAGCATTGTGTGCTGCTCTACTGCACGTGGCACCGTAATCAGATGATTATCGGACCGGACATGCAAAAAACCGTTGAACGATAAAAAAAATTAATTTGACCCAAATGAAAGTTGGTATAATTAGATAGTATAATTAAATACTTTTAAATGTACATTTTTTTTACGTGATTCTATCTCCTCTTAGTGTCTTAACTGGGTGGTCCACCAGGAGGGACCCAGAATCACATCACCCCAGGGTTGTAGAAGCGAGTCAGTGGAGTGGGAAATTGCCACACACACACACACACACACACACGCGCGCACACGCGCGCACACGCACGCACACGCACGCACACGCACGCACACGCACGCACACGCACACACGCACACACGCACACACGCACACACACACAGGAGAGATTGAGACAGGGATGAAAAGGCATAAAGAGAAAGAAAGTAAGGATGGAGGAGTGTAGATGAGACACAGAGATGGAGAACCTGTCCATCCATGAATCATATTTGTAAAGTAGAATGTGAGAAACACAAGGACAGGAAGTACCTTTTTTTTTTTTAAATGGCAACCGAAAAAGGTTAGAAAAAAAAGGAACACGTTGAAAATGCAAAATCACAACGTACATATCAATCCGGAAAAAATCTTGCGAATGCCCTTGCGCCTCCGAAAGAGGAATTTGACTTTGCGCTCTGAAGAGAAAAAAAACATATTTACACAATATTTACAAAACAAAAAGATAAAGTAGGTGACCATTTTGAATTTTGAACCAATAAAAAAACAAGCCAACGGCAGTAAAGGAGTGGAGAAAGAAGACAAACCAACATATACAAAAACCCCCACATTCAGAACGACCCTCTCAACAAGACCAGAGAAATTCTTTCACTTTAAATATAAAGTTTTACTCATATCGTATCTGTGTTTGATAATTAAAATGTCCCTCGGTTATTAATACAGGTCGAAGGCACCGACAGTTGATCGCTGGAACGTCGGCCATTGGCGAAAAATCTATACGGGTAGTTTTTCCAGGCTTCTGTTATCATTACGAGAGCGGCCTCTAGTGGCAAATCGCTGACGCGTGAGACGTTTTTACTGAATGTATTACATTTATTACTTATTTATTCACTTTAGAATTTATTCGTATTTATTTTTGTAATAAAGTCAGTAATACATTACATGGAGTGGCCAGATGTGGTTCTTTCATCTGCTGTTTTTGGTTGTATTTGGTAGTTTCTCTTTATTTGAACTAGGAGCGCCAAACCTGCACAAATCCAACGCCATGAAGATCTGCTTTACAAGGTCTGGAAGTGTGTGGATACTCTATAGTAAAAGCGGAGAAAAGAAATACTCCTGTAGCCACACGCATGTGGAGAATTCCATCTTGGTTCTCGTGCTGCTGTGGTCGGAGGCCAGCAAGAGGTTTCCTGCACACAAAATCCTGCAGCGTGAGCGTTTTTTTTGGAATGTGTTCGGTCGTGGGGTCCTGTGGGATCGTCGCTCGCTTGCCCGCGGTCGCTGTTTTTTCCCTCCTGCAGCGTTAAAAGAGACACTGAAGTGACTCAAGGACAAAATAAAAAAGGGTCAGTGCTGAGGGATGATCGAAGGGCTCCTTATCTACGCAACAGCTCAGACGGCCCAATTAACATCCGCCACTTCAGTGTACATGCTCAGAATAAAGTGAAAAAAAAAAAAACGCTCGCTGCTTCCTGAATACGTTTACACACACTGTATGTTAATCTGATGAATGATTGCTTGAGAAAGGAAGACGGATGCACGGAACAAAGCGGATTATTCAGCGAGCTGCGCGGCGCTCGGATTAGCTCGAGGAGCAGCGAGGCGAGAAAAAAGGAACGAGTCGCGAGATAATTAGCCGTAATTTGAAACAACTCCTGGAAATATTATAATTATCTAATCAGCTCGAGTGCAAACGCGGGACTATTTTCGCGCGTTGGGCGGGCCGCTAATTAGCGCATTAGCATAGCGATGGATTCGATCGGGCCGAGCGGAATTAAGGGCTCGGTTCGATCCGTTCGCTTTCCATAACGTGTTGCTAGTGAACCAAAGTCTCTGGATAAGATAAGATAAGATAAGATAAACCTTTATTCGTCCCACAGTGGGGAAATTTCTATGTTACAGCAGCAAGACAAAGAAATAAAGATAGATGCAAATATATATAAAAAAGAAGAATATACAAAAAAATAAAAAACAGAAATAAAAATAAATAATAACAATAATAATAATAATAATAATAACAAAGAAATAAAAATAAATGCAAATATCTAAAAATAATATACATATACTACAATACCAGTATATATACAGTACAATGTAATAATACAAATAGGAAAAAAAAAAAAAAAAAAAGTACGCTTTTTAAGTCATGTTTTGAGGTAGTATTGCACGTAAATTGCGGGTAATATTGCACATAATATTGTACCTGATTTGTTTAATAATATTTCACACAGATAAAGTTATTGCACATCTTAAAAAGTAATAGCAGTGTTGTATGTTGGTGACTGGTTTTACTGGGAACAGCTTTGGTTGTATAGTCTAATAGCAGCAGGGAGAAAAGACCTTCTGTATCGCTCCTTCAGACACTTGGGATGTATTAGTCTGTTACTAAAAGAGCTGCTCAGCGATGTAACGGTTTCATACAGGGGGTGGGAGGCGTTCTCCAGCAATGATGATAGTTTTGTTACCATCCTCCTTTCTCCCACCTCCTGTACAGTGTCCAGGGGAATCCCCAGGACAGAGCTGGCCTTCCTGATCAGCTTGTCTAGTCTCTTCCTGTCTGCAGTAGATATGCTGCCCCAGCAGACCACTCCATAGAATATGGCTGAGGCCACCACAGAGTCAAAAAAGGTCTTCAGTAGCTCTCCCTGTACTCCAAAAGACCTTAGTCTCCTCAGCAGAAAGAGTCTGCTCTGCCCTTTCTTGTAGATTGCCTCAGTGTTGTCTGTCCAGTCCAGTTTGTTGTTTAGGTGAACACCCAGGTATTTGTAAGAGTCCACTCTCACAATGTCTTTTCCCTGAATGTTCACTGGTGATAGAATTTGTTTGTTCCTACGGAAATCCACCACCAGTTCTTTCGTTTTCCCCGCATTTATCTGGAGGCAGCTCCGTTGGCACCAGTCCACAAAGTTCTTTATAAGTCCTCTGTACTCTCTGTCATCATCATTCGTGATCAGACCGACGATGGCAGAGTCATCAGAGAACTTCTGTAAGTGACAGGTTTCTGAGCTGAACATGAAGTCTGCAGTGTAGATGGTGAAGAGAAACGGGGCAGGAACTGTGATGAGAGAGGTTTTTGAATAAGCAGGGAACATATTTATGACTGGTTTTGCTGTGCACCACCTGGCGATGTTCTGAATGAAGATATAAACGTCTAATGTTTCGGTGTAGACGGCAGACAGGTAACAGGCCGTGCGGCGGGGGGTTTAAATAAGGGAGCTGTTCCTGTTGAACTTGGTTAGTCATGGATGATATCGGCAGAAACGCTGCCGGCTGCAGGTGTACGACAAGCAGCTGGTGGATGCAGAACTGAAAGCGACTGAAATCACTCGGGAAATGAAACCACTGCTACCACAAGCACTTTTATCTTTTTTTTTTTTAACCTAATGGAATTTCTACCACAATATCGAAAACGCGAGTGCACTGACGAAGAAATCAGAATAGTTTTCATGAAATTAGCACGTCAGGAATTTTATACGTTTCTCAAACAGTTCCCAGGGTCCCTACACGACACAGCACACACTTGTTCGGTAATTAATTCGTTAGCAAATAAGCTAATTAGCCATAGTAGGTTTTCGTAAACATAATGATAAACTCACGTTTACCTCGCCTTCAAGATACACTATATGGAGACCTGGAAACACTTTGAAAGCTTGGTGTCCTCTAGCTAAACTTCACACACACAGACGTATTTACGGGATTTGCTGGGATTTGAAGGGAACGGGCTCTGGGGTTTTTCCTGCTGCCGTTCCTTTCTGATACGGTTTGATTGGCAATAATTCTGAGCGAGATACGGGCCGCTGACTCGGCGAGGCATGAAGGTCGAGGCGTCGCCTCACACAGATTAGACAGGAGATCCTGGGATTAGTCAAGCTCCTCCAGCTCTCGCGCTGCGCTGCGCTGCCTTAGACAAGGTCACTGTAAATAACATGTCACAGCTGGACTGGGAATAACGTACACCAGTGTATAAATAAAAACACCATGGAAACCCTGAGCCAGAACTAAAAGCGCTGCGCCAGCAATAAATGTCTTCTGCAAGCAGAAAGATATAGAGAGAGAGAGAGAGAGAGAGAGAGAGAGAGAGAGGGAGAGAAAGTGACAAATGGACACAGACATACAGACAGATAAATGAATAGATAGACAGAAACGTAGAGATAAATTGATGGATCATTTGACATACAAACAGACAGACAGACAGACACAGAAATACACAAAGAGACAGACACAGACCGAGAGATTGACAGAGACAGAAATAAAAAGACACACAAAGATAGATAGACACTGACAAAGAGATAGATAGACAGACACACAGAAAGATAGATAGAAATACAGACAGACAGACAGACAGAGATTGATAGAGACGGCACAGAAAGATAGATAGAAAGACAGACAAAGAGATAGATAGATAGATAGATAGATAGATAGATAGATAGATAGATAGATAGATAGATAGATAGATAGATAGATAGATAACACAAAGATAGATAGACACTGACAGAGAGATAGATAGACAGACACAGATAGATAGATAGATAGATAGATAGATAGATAGATAGATAGATAGATAGATAGATAGATAGATAGATAGATAGACAGACAGACAGACAGACAGACAGAGAGGTAGTGCAGTGTAATCATGATGAAAGTGTAAACACGTGACAGTAGTTTTTGAGTTTGAAGTCTGCTACAAACGTTACCCTCAGCACCAGAAGTTCAGAACCACCAAGAACCAGAACCTGCAAGAAGCAGATGCTGATGCATCATTTAACGACAGAGTTACGAGTCTCCTCACGGCCAGCATGCTGTCGTTCAGGACGCTGGGCTTTATAGTGCAAATAACACAAACGCCACAAACCAGCCGCATCGACTCTTCTCACGGAGCTCTGCCGAGACAAAAAGTATTATTTCTGATTGCATCATGGAGATGGCAGCACACTGAGGCACGGAGAAACCCGAGTGTCTGGTAAAAGAGAATAACGCCGTGTTGCTCGGGAATGAAAATGGGCTGAGGAGATCGGTCCATCACACACTCCTCTTTAATAGGCCTCAAGTTTCTCTGTGGACACCATCAAGCAAGCTAGTCACACCTCCTGGGGATGGAGCTCAACACAAAACCCACAGAGACGAACAGATAACACACAATACCGCAATGAAATGAAAATAAGGGACCATCATGGACATTTTTGTCTCTAACTGAACAACTTGTGAAGAGAAGATGTGATCAGACTCGGAAAGCGAAAGGAAAATTCAACATTCCACTATTCAGTTCCGCCTGAACTGCAGCTCATTGGAAGCGATTTCACCGTAGAGTATGTATGGACTGTTATCTCGCATGTTACGACCTGCCCAGTCACCGCACCTGAATCCTACTGAACTGCTCTGGGATCAACTGGACCACAAAGTCGAAAAGAAACCGAGCTCAGAGTTTTTAATTCTTTTTACACATTACATGCCTTCCCCCATCCCCAACCGCCCCCCAAGTCTACAGATGTGTAATCATTTCCTGCGGATTAAATTGTCCTATTTGACAGTTTGATGTGCGCACAAAAGCATTAGCAGCCTGAAAATCTCTGCGTGTGAACGAAGAGCGAGATGGAGAAAGAGAGGAATGATTTTTTTTTCATTATTGAAAATATCAATCATCTGCAAAAAATGTTGAAACTGGCAAGAGTTCAATAAAGATTAAGGTCTCGGAGCGTTTCCGGACCGTAAGGAAGTCCGAGATCGAACCCCTGCAACTCTGGGAGTATAAAGTCTGAGGAAGGGGAAAAAAAAAAAAAAAAAAAAAAAAGACAGTTCCAGAGTTTTATAGCGTATATAAATAATTCAGGACGACAAAGCAGACGGTTTTTGGAGCAGAGCGTGCAATAAATAAGGGACGCCTCGCTTTGGTGCGTATTATCCTAATGAAAGCCATCTATAAATACATTCTCATACATAAAACATGTATAAAGAGAGCGAGGTTCGAATTGGCCGAGCGCTTCAGCGTGCGCTGGTCCTTCTCTCGCTTCCTTTCCAAATCAAACCGATTATGCAGATGAAGTTTCTGCTTTAAAGCCTGTTCAGGACACCTTACAGAGTATGGAGTATAATAATGCAAGAAAAACAACAACAAGCGCATGGTTGTATGGAAATCAGCTCGTGTTTGATCCACACACTACATCCAGTACAAAGGGAAAAAAATAACATTGATTATGAAGCAGTATTTTTTTGACCCGTCAGACCCTCTGTACACGCTGTCCCTCATCAGCTCTTTAAGAGCAGCCCGGCTCTTCTGAAGTGTTTTGGTTGGAACGCTTCTCCGTCCCCGATGCAGCAGGTTCGCTCTCGCCGCTGAGACGACGGCGGGTAAAGAGCCCTCTCACGGTCTCTCCGAGCGGCTTGCGTAAATCAAAGGTTACGAGTGTGTAGTAGGGCTGAAAGGGGAATTATTTACTCGATTGAATGAAGCATTCATCCGGCACCTTCGCGCTCTCTAGAGAGCCCATTAGCGCAAAGAAGAAAAAACACATCCAGCTCCTTCCTTTATTGTCTATAAAAACAAAGGCAAGTCTACTTTTTCGTTTACAAATGAGATGAGACGGTAAGTTTGGCCGAGCGCCGCTTAGTTTTCTAATCAAAACCTTCAACGGCGGGAAAAGTTTCTGGTGTTTTCTTTTACTTACGAAGGTCGGTGCTCCCTGTGACTGTGCGTACAGCCTCGTGCTGCCATCTGTGGCCATGTTACAAAACTAATCTCAAACCGATACTATTTTGTACAACTCATACAATAACTGATCACACCACCTACACCTATGAAGAGTAGTTATTTAGAGAAATAAAGGGGGGGAGAGAAGAAGAATACAAAGTCACAGACTAAAACACGCCAACCTCAACCGCATTTGTGTCATTTTAGATGAAATGAATGCAAATCCCACTGTGTTTTGGTGAAATCACTTTTTTTCTTACAGTATCGCAACAAATCGTATCGCAAGCCCCGTATCGCGATACGTATCGTATCGGCAGATTCTTAACCCGAACGTGCCATGTGATTTGGGAAAAATCCAGTTTCATGTAATACGAATCCAAACCACCGATTCGAAGAGTCACCGAAACAACACGTTGCACATAATAACCGATTTGAAATTGCGATACAGAACCATCGAGATTTTACTCGGCTAATACTTTTGAAATGCATCATTCTTTAATAACTTTCTCATATTTGTATGAAAAAAAACACATTATATTCAGTGGAATATTAGATGTGTAGCTCCTGAACGAATGCTTGAATGACACATGAGGTTTATTAAAGAGCAGAAAAAGGACATTTAGCGATAAGGGGGAAAGTGCACATGATTTCTGGAGGCTTGTGTGATTGACACTGCGTATTAAACAAAAGCAGGGGCAAAAAATAAATAAATAATAATAAAAAAAAAAACATTGAGGCAGCGCTCGGGCGATCGATTGCAGCCTGCTGAGGAATGCAAGGCCATGCGTGATGACTGTAATGAAGCCGCGTCCAGAGCGAGTGAATCTGGATAAGAACGCTCGATCGATCCGCTCAAGCCGTTGCCCTTTTCTTTCCTCGTCACGCGGCTAATCTGATAGAGACACTTAAGGTGGCGTTATGGATAAATAATTACTCATTCAGTCTGGACTTGTTTTTCTTCCTATACAAAAAAGGCATTTAAAAAAAAAATACACAATTAAAATCAATGGGCTCCTTTGGTACTTTTACTGACTGTTTTGTATTTGTTGCAGGGACGTCCGGATCCATGTCCCGGGGTCCATCAGTAGCCTGAACTAAGGTTTACAGGGTGAACTGTTGCTTCTAATCGTTATGCCTCTTAGCTAACACACATAAGAGCTTCATAAGCAGCCACGAGGGTCTCTCAAGTGCAAGCAGCACTTCGAATCGGCGGCTGATGAGGTTGGAGATATAATAAACCGAGCCGCGGATGAAACCCGCATTTTAATCGGCTCTCATTGACTTCCTGTCACGACACGACTGTGTTTACAGTCGAAGCACAAGCAGATTCCATTCTTAACGGAATAGGATTAATGCCCTTCTGGAAAAAAACGACGACGCCGTGTGTGAACAGAAAAGAAATGAAACGCGTTTGAGCCTTTTATTTTTTTAGTTTTTTTATTTTAATAGTTATCGGTACTATAGCTAACGACTTATGAGTAAATAAACTGATACTAAAGCTCATGGAGGTAAGTCATTAGTGTCATTGCACCAGTTGGAACAAGAGGCTGAAATATCAAGATAAGATACGGAAATATAAAAGAAACAAAAACAAGACACTGAAATATGAAGATACTGACATATCAAGATAACAGAATATGAAATATAAAGATATGGAACAAAATCCTGAAATATCAAGATACTAAATTATCAAGATAAAAAGGTATTGAAATATCAAGATAAGATACTGAAATACTGCGCGACAAAACCCCTCATTTCCTTCGACCTGTTCTGTTTTGATTGCTCAGATGCTACTGATTTATTTTCCCTGATAGCAGCTTTTTGAATAATGAGTGTATTGTGTTGTTCAACAGTAGCAGCTGCAGTGTAAGAGGAATAAAACACTCCCCATCGAGGGTTTAATTCCTGACAGAACGCGCATCTCAGCGTTTCACATTTGCAGTGTATTAGCTTTAAAGTGAAAAAAAGTTCTGCACTGCTACACAGGCGTTAATTAAATCCCCTCCGGAGAATCACCTGAGGAGCTTAACCTTAACTAATGAAGGTGCGAGGACAAACAGGAACGATCGTCCGGAACATGATAAATCCCACTCACCTCGGCCTGAGGGGGAAAAAAAAAAAAACGCCCATACAACAGCTCAGATCCTCATTAGGGCCACGTGCACAGAGCCTCTGATCGAACACGACGCACCTAAAAACACACAGAGACAAACAAAGTGAAGGTCAATCGGGTCGCATCGCGGCGTCTCGTGGGAGAGATCTGCGTTTGTCTTTCTGGTGCTAATGGAATCTGCGAAACCGAGTTGCTTGGGGGTCGGTGCTCGAATTCACCTCGATTAATCCTACATGCTTCAAACACTGAATCCTGATCGGGTTCCCATCATCTTTTGTCTTCAAGGTTTCCATAATAGGAATTGTTCACTTCCTTACTCTACACAAATGAGCCATATGGAACTGAACATTTTCACACAGACGTCCTCCTTCAGACCTGTTGCTTTCTCAGACATTTCCTCAGATTATTGTCCCAAAAATATTCTATTTAAAAGAAATGTGTGGACACCTGAACATCCCATTTCGAATCTAGTCCCTATTTCCTGTTATAATAACCTCCACTCTTCTGGGATGGTGTTCAGCTAGATATTTGTGGAGATTGGTGCTCATTCAGATACTATTTAAGGGTGTAGTAAAGACTATGAGGTGAGGAGGTCTGGGGGTGTGGTTATAATTCACCCCCAAAGGTGTTCAATAGAGTCATATCTGTTTAGTGCATCTCCTCTTAATATGGTGCTTCCACCATCATGCTTCACTTGAAGACTTTAAGTTCTAAGACTTTTTCTATGTACACAAAAGGCCTGTTTCTCTCAAATATTGGAAATTCTCTGGTTATGCACAGCGATTGTTGCGGAAGCTGTACGGGTGTCTGGTCTCAGACAATCTTAGAGGTGAAGATGCTGGATGGGGGGGTCCTGGGCTGGTGTGGTTACACGCGACAAATTCTCGGAAACGCCTTCGGAGATGGCTTATGGTAGAGAAGTGAACATTCGACTCACGGGCAACGGCTCTGGTGGACGTTTTTGCAGTTGGCGTGCCGATCTCATGCTTCCTCAAAACCTGCGACATCTGTGGCATCGTGCTGTGATAAAACTGCACATTTTAGAGTGGCCTTTTATTGTGCCAGCCTAAAGCACACCTGTGCAATAATCATGCTGTCTAATCAGCATCTCGATCTGCCACACCTGTGAGGCGGATGATTCTCTGGGTGAAGGAGAAGAGCTGACTAACACACATTTACAGATTTGTCAACAATTTTTGAGGGAAATCTGCCTTTTGCATGCATAGAAAAAGACTTAGATCTTTGAGTTCAGCTGAAAAATAGGGACAAAAACAAGTGTTTATCATTTTGTTCAGTATAAAAATATATAAAATAAAATAAATGCTAGAAATGTCTCTGAGCTCTGCCTAAACCCCTCACACTCAAAGCGAGTGTGTGGCGAGAGCTGAGGCAGGATTAATGTCCTCATGTCACAGGATTTAATTCAGTCTGCGTTACTGAGGCGGAGACACTTCGCGGCTAAACGTTTTGCGGAGGCCACGCTGAGCAGATGGAGGAAGGGTGAGAACTCTCTCTCTCTCTCTCTCTGTGTTTATAAACACTTAAAGCCCGGCACGTGGCTATAAGAGCGGCGTGTTGACGTGAGGTAGCTGGTGATGGAACTGGAGAGTGATTGCTGTGGTGTTTGTGATCATCATTAAAGCTACGGGAGAGTGGGGTATGTTAATGCACAGCTGCTTGATACGCCAGGGGAAGTTGAAACATGCCTGCTCGACTCATTACTCATTACTGAATTACCTTCTACAGGAGCTCAGGCATACACACGAACACTGAAAAGCTCAAAACACTCCTCACTTCCTTTTTTTTTTTTAATCTGTTTTTGTTACACGACCTGAACTGGAGTCGGATCGGCTGTGAAAAAACATCCGTCTTGAAAGTGACTTGTTTGCAGAACTAAGCCACAGGAAGGAGAAGCGGCACTGCGGAAAATCGGACTTTGGGTTTGACGTTCGCTTATCCATTATAACTATTATTACTTAAAAAGATCCACATACAGTAGACAGAACACATTTGTGTTGCGTGTAGCGATTGTGTTGCGTGTTTTATAAATGTTCTTTCATTATACAACATTAGGTTATTCTGTTATTCTGTACGCCGTGTGCCTACACACTATTGCAGCAAAAACTCGTTTCAAACTATTGGTCAGTCCTGTTTTTGAAAAAAAGTGAAAAAAGTGCAGAAACCATGAGGTGTACAAACTTTCGCCCACAGGTCATTGAAATCGACGCTGCCTGGAGGAAGCCGTCCGCCAAAAGCCGAGTGACCGGGTAACGAGCGGATTATTTTGAGGAACCGCCGAGAAACGGCCCAAAAAACAACCGAGAGGCCGAAGGGGGTGGGGGGTCTGAACGTGATGCAACCACTGGCGTGCTTCACTGTGCAACCAGAAATAAACGTATTATTCTTGTTGTCCGAGAAACGGCACAATGTCAGAAACAATTACACTCGACACCCACGTCAACGTCTGGCGCGCTATCATGCGACAGAGGGAGCGGTAAATACAGACAGGGGTGAGACTCGTCAGAAACGTGAGATTTCTGCTTTGCTTTGAAGCCATGCCGAGTTCCAGAGGGAGCGGCGGAAAGCGAACAGTCAGCATCGAATCCCTCGTTCCGAGCAGAGCTGATGGATTTCACACCCTGGTGCAATAGTGGAGCAATTGGCAGTAATTTGGGTCGTGTTTGCCGGTTCAGCGCTGGAGAGGTCAGTTTGAAGGCGTACGGGAAGTCGTGTGTGAGTAAAGGAACAGGAATCGTTATGTGAATGCACAATTAACACACAGTGATATGGATCACAAAGCTATCAAAAGTGTGTGTGTTGATACAAACGGGTGCCTTCGAGGCAGCGGACACTAGACTCTTCCATTCCAAGTCTTTTGGGCTCAAGGGGCTGGTTTTCCAGGGTTCCATCTGTATATTGGTAGGAAGCTGTAAACCAGTCCTTGGGGGGGGACGGGACCCTGTAAGGTTTAGCACTTCTATTGCAGAGGTGCATGCAATACTTGACTCTTGTGGAACACCGAGCCTTGTGACAGTATTTATCTCCCCCCAGACTCCCTCACGCTAAACCTTTTCCACATTTTGCACTTACAGCACATAAATGGACTCCCGTGACGCACAGTGCTGGAAGTATCATCTCGCCCTCTGACCTTCAGGAAGCTACTTAAAGATTTTGTGACGCTGTTCACATACCGACTCCTTTGTGTTACAATTCCAACGGCAACTTGTTCTAGTGGATGTTGATGTTCAGGGGTTTCGCAGTGACGGCTCAGGGACCTACAGACGTGGTAGTGCAGACGTGGTCACAATAGCACCAGTTAGCACCGCTAGTCTCAAAACGTTGTGATACCGCCTCGTACAATCATAATTATACCAAAACGTATCCTATGACTGAAGTCGATTACCTTTTTGTATAAAAAAACAGGACACTACAATTGCCTGGAGGGAAAAAAAAAAAGAAGAAAAAAGGTGTGAGCGGCGCGATTTCACGTCCTGCTGCAACAGAAGAAAGATGTTGGGGATTTTCTTTTGCGACACTTTCAGGTGTTCCTGCTTATGCTATTTTTTGTTCGTCTCCGAGTGCTTTATTACAGGTCATGTGGACATCTGATGGAAGGAGTCACCAATGTCAGAGCTTCTCTCTTTTCTCTGAGACCTCTATCGATCGATCGATAGATAGAGAACGAGATGACAGTTTGGCGAGTGCATGAGGTTGAAACTCAGAGAAGGCTGTCAGACGCTATCAGACCCAGACGGAGAGACGGCTCCATGGCCTGATGTCTCTCTGCACAGCACCAGGTTCAGATATTAAAAGAGAAGCGTACGAAATTCAAACGCCCCTAATGATGGGGTTTATCTCCGGGGTTTTGTTTGAACGCAGACGCCGTTGAAGTGATTCCTTGCGTCTACTCTCGAAAGATAACGCGAACAATACGATCGTTAAAACACACGGCGCGGAGGAGATAAGAGGCGTCACACTTTTGTTCCTCTTCAAGCGCAGGAAGAAAGCGCCGCTTCCAAATGCGTCACCTGGTGATTCGACTCCAAGACTTCAGAAAACTCTCGACATTTGCATACCGGATCACGATTAGCCGCTTCGTTCTATGACGAGACAAAAACCTGAGCAGTTTTCCGTATTTAACAGGCGCATATTAATAACAGTCAGAACCCCGAAATTTTAATTTACAACATGACTGCTTCATCTAGAACAACTTACATTCATCTTGTTCATACAACACGGCCCTCGGATCAAAAGTCCAATGCCTTTTTAGTGCCTTGGATTTTTGAAGCTTGTTCAGCAAATTTAATGAAGCGTTTCTCGGTCAATAGAATTGAAAAATGTTAAATATTCGAAGGCCAAATTTCCCCTTTTCCGCTTGGTAATCGTTCATGTACCATTCAACTGAGCGTTTGGTTCTCCTCTGATTTGTACCAGGTTGGAGTTTAGAGATTTCTGTTTCCTCTACGCAGGTTTCACGTGACAAACAAATGGCTAAACTCTCCGAGTCGAATAGTTAAAAGAACATTGTATGATCCACATTAGTCCTTTTATAATAACCTCCAACTCTTCTGGGAAGATGTTCCACTAGATTTTGTGGAGATTCGTGTTTATTCAGACACAGATTCAGGTACTGATGTAGGAGGCCGTTTCAATTCCTCATGTTTAACAGGGCTGAGGGTCATGGCTCTATATCAGGCCACTCAAGATCTTCCACCCCATGTAACACAGTGGATGAGTGAATAAATATTGAATAGCGTATGCATTCGGACTGAACTGATCTTCATTTACAGCCCAAACTGAAAGTACAAGTTACTAAACAGAAGAACTCGAACTGAGTTTGAGGGAATGCGGTTTTCAGACGCAGACACAAAGACAGAAATCTCACACTTGTGTACAAAACAATAGAACAAGGCGGTATTTTGTGGGAACAAATTAATAAATAAAAACGTCTTCACGACCCGATGAAACGCAGACACACACATGATTAGGACTGTAGCGATGATTTTTGCTGTATTAGTGAGATAAACGTGGAAGTAGGAAGAGACCCTGGTGAGAGCATAACGTCTGGAGTGTCATCCATGACATTGGCTTTTGGCACACGTGGCTCCTTTGTGCGCACACGACCGTTGCACGTGAGCCCTTCGTATCCTTCATATCCCATATATAACCACACATGTTGATGTTTTCCATCTATTAAATTTCTACTAGTGTTTAATAACACACTATCTGGGGGGAAAAACAAGTATTGGGGCACCCAATTTTTCCAGCCAGATGCGCTTCTTCCCCAAACAATGGAATAGCATGGAATTTGTCCTTTACTTTACCTAAGAGACCCAAACCTGCTTGAACATGATGATGCCCCTTGTGCACAAAGCCAGCACCAAACCTCAAGAGATCTCAAACCCTATTGAACACCTTTGGGATGAACTTAACCCCCAAACGGTCACCCTATTGTCGTGTCCACAAACTTCTGGCCTAATGCGCTTGTTTAATGTAGTATTATTGTGGCACCATCCAGCATTGTTTCTACATCAGTGCTGTGTTCTCCTCATCTCCTTCCTTGCAAACATGCACGCACACGCACACACACAGTTCAAGTTAACACTCTCATTGAATAGTGCTGCTCTATCAGACGCCTCACTGCATTCATCTCAGTTTGTGTGTTTAAAGGGAAGAGTGAACACCACGCAATTATATATGACAGAGAGGAAACGTCTCTGTGCGTGTATGTGTGTGTGTGTGTGTGTGTGTGTGTGTGTCTCGTCGATGGCCCTAGGTGTAAATGTGATACTATTTATTTGGAATGAGACGGGGTGTGTGTGTGGGCCAGAATGTAATCTCTCTCTCTCTCTCTCTCTCTCTCTCTCTCTCTCTCTAACACACACACACAAACTCCTGACTCATGACTGTTATACAACATCAAAGAGGAAAACACAGAGAATGACAAAGTGAGTGACTGAAACACATGGGAAATAAGGCAGAAAGACAAAAAAAGAAAGAGAAAGACAGATACAGACAGGAAGAAAGAAAAAGGGAGAGAGAGACAGACAGGCAGGCAAACGGACAAAAATGCTAAATGAATGACAGGTACAGACAAACAGAAAAAAAAGGGAACATGACATGTTATAGGCGTGGAGGTACGTGTGTCGGGGTGTCTGATTTATAGAAGGTTATAGGCGTGGAGGTACGTGTATCTGATTTATAGAAGGTTATAGGCGTGGAGGTACGTGTATCTGAGTTATAGCATGTTATAGGCGTGGAGGTACGTGTGTCTGATTTATAGCATGTTATAGGCGTGGAGGTACGTGTGTCTGATTTATAGCATGTTATAGGCGTGGAGGTACGTGTGTCTGATTTATAGCATGTTATAGGCGTGGAGGTACGTGTGTCTGATTTATAGCATGTTATACGCGTGGAGGGACGTGTGTCGGGGGTGTCTGATTTATAGCATGTTATAGGCGTGGAGGGACATATGTCTGATTTATAGCATGTTATAGGCGTGGAGGGACATATGTCTGATTTATAGCATGTTATAGGCGTGGAGGGACATATGTCTGATTTATAGCATGTTATAGGCGTGGAGGGACGTGTGTCGGGGGTGTCTGATTTATAGCATGTAATAGGTGATGTTCCTGTGTAATAACAGGCTTTACAGTAGACAGGAACTCATCACAGGTAGGACGTGGAACTGTGTGAAGGTGCTTTTTGTAGTAAACCCGTGTGTGTGTGTATTTGTGTGTGTAGAGTAGAAAAAAATCTCTGCTCACACACCACTGTAGTGATGGTGATGATGAAGGCAGGTGATGAAGTTCACAGTGTTTCTATAGGAACAGTCACTGGTTTAATGATTCTAAACACAGAGCTTTCAATAACGAGGATTTCAGGCACATCCACCATTCCAGCTGTGATCTGTGACTCTCCATTGCATCATATTAACCCAAATAACTGGAGCTCTCTCTCTGTGTGTGTGTGTGTGTGTGTGTGTGAGAGAGAAGAAAGAGAGAAAGAGAGCGAGATAGGTATACAGAGAATGAGAGAGAGCAAGAATAAGTGATGGAGAGAGCGAGCAAAAGAGAGCGCATAAGCAATAGAGAAAGAGAAAGAGAGCAAAAAAGAGGGGGAGAGTGTGAGAAAGAGAGAAAAGGAAAGCATGATCGATAGAGAATAAGAGAGCAAAGGTGATGGAGAGAAAGAGAGAAAGCATGGAAGAGAGCAACAGAAAGAGAGAAAGAGATTGATGGCGTGAGGAATAGAGAGAAAGGAGGAAGGCTGGTGGACAGAGTTCAGCTGCCCCCTGTGGTTAAAAACTCTGCATGTGTTTGCAGTAGTGCCTCTGAATTATCTAATGTACTGGAGACAACACACACACACACACACACACACACACACACACACACACACACAGAGACCTAATTAGAGTGTAAATCCTGCCTGCGCTGCAGAAATCCATCATTGGCGAGGTCACTGCGCTCAGTTCTGTACACAGATAAACACACACTCTCCATAACCTCACTCTCTATAGTTAATGAGGCTTTGGGTGAAAAGTAATTTGTTCCCGTCTCTCACACACACACACACACACACACACACACACACACACGCGCATCCAACAATCCCTGTATGTGTGTGTGGATACATGTGAGGTTGGTCCTCATGCCAAATTCAATATCAGCAGTAGAGATGTGTGTCCTCAGCGCTCTTACACCTGGGCTACGCTTTCTCCAAAACACACACACACACACACACACACACACACACACACACACACACAGAAAGAAGAAGGGAGTAAGAAGAAAATAAAGAGAAATCCTCCAGAAACAGATGAACAAAGGCCTGTGTGTAAGCAGCACTTTGAGTGAAACATGTTCTAACAGAAGGTGTGTGTGTGTTTGTGTGTGTGTGTGTGTGTGTGTGTGTGTGTGTGTGTGTGTGTGTGTGTGTGTGTGAGAGCTCAAGAAGTGGACTGATAGAAAAGTTTGTGTGAAAATGAAACCAAAAAACAGTGAACATGATCCAGACATTTTTGTTGAAGTGGGTGGGCGGGGCATATGGTGCCTCACCTGTCAATCACAGTGACACCAGCCAATCACAATGAGTGTGAGACACTGAGGGTGAAAGTGAGAAGAAAACCACATGCTGATCTTGTGTGTGTGAGAGATAAAGATGCAGAGTGAACTGGACGTGTGCGGTGTGAGAGAGGAACCGGGTGATGGATGACCCTGTGGATGTTCTTATTCTGTAATGGAGGTGTGGAGGAAGATCTGATCCCTCTCTATTTTTCTCTCTTTCTCTCCATCTCTCCCTATTTCTCTCTTTCTCCCTCCCTTTCTGCTTCCACTGTCCCCCCCTCTCTTTTCATCTCTCTCTCTCTCTCTCTCTCTCTCTTCTTGGAATGGAGAGAGATCTCCTGAGTCAGCAGCAGCACTAGAAAGAGACTACATTTAATTTCAATTCATTATTTTCTTCCCCATATTGATATTTTTTTTACATTATTAGAATGTTTTCATTTCATCTTGTTTATTTGATTGTTATTTCACTGCAGACATTTTTACGCTATTTTATTGTGTATATTACTTTTCTTTATTCTACCCAAAAAAAATTCGCCTTGACCTGCTTCTCTGGTTTACCACTGGATCAGGCTTCTGAATTCAACCCAAATAAACTCTTTCAAACACGTCGTTCACGCGCGCTACGTTAAACTACATTTACGCTAGCTTGATTTCCTTATTCGTACGTGTCGGGTAACAAAATGCCCCTCTGGCTATTGCCGATTCGACCGTTGGCCCATGAGAAGCAGATCTTCATGAAACCGGCTTTGTGCACAGGGGGCATTGTGATGCTGGAACAGGTTTGCATCTCCTAGTAGTGAAAGAATAATGTCATGCTGCCACCCCACGGAGACGTCTTGCGTGACCCCAGTTTGGTGGCAATGGTTTGGAGAAGAGGTTTCAACGGCTGGGTGTCCCAATACTTTTGGCCAGCCAATATAAAGACATCATCGACCAGTCATGAGTTTTGTTTTTTTTTAAGGTTTGATGCCACCGTACGGCATGTGTGTGTGTGTGTGTGTGTGTGTTCTGATCTTTGGTGTAGAGAAAGAAAACCCCCACTGAAACAGAAGCGTTTTTGCGTTTCCCACCCGAGAGACTCGGTGCAGACTCGGTGCATCCGTGCCTGTGACAGCAAATGAGCTGAGGGGGTTGGAAACGGAGAGGAACGCGAGCTTGTGCTGCTTCTCTAATGTCGCGTTAAGCAGCGAGAGGAACCGACGAAACCAAATGCAACACGAGAGGAAAAATCTGTTTCTCTGGCTGTAGAATCAGGACCTGTTTACGCTACAAGCATAATGATGAAAGTGTCTTTCAAAAGGCGAACGCCATATTAATGACTTTCGACCCCCCCACACACAAAAAAACGAAAAGGTTAAAAAAAAAAGCAAAGGTTTCTCCGGGGGAAGGTGGAAAAGTCGCTGGCTAACGACGAGGCACGTCACGTCTGAGCGACGTCTCGCATGGCAGCTGTCACGCGGCGTTAGCAGAGGCTGACTCGCTCCGTATTGCTCTGAATAATTCACGCCCCCCACAGGACTTTTTTTCTTCTTTTTGTCCCTCTTTTTTTTTTTGATGCGGTTCGAGTTACGTGGGCGCTGCGGAGGAGGAGGGGGGACCGGATTTTAGGATGCGCTAAAAAAGAATGCCGTTTGGAGTTCGGATTGGGGTTACGGTGGCCTCGAAAACCTGGGGAAGAAAAAAGAAACCCAAAAATGGGTTGCCAAAATGGAGAAAATGCTGTTGCTCCTATTCCTCATGTCAGATCTTTTTAAGCTCGAGCATGGAGATGGGGAGCTTCTATTACATGCCATCTTCAGCTCTCTCTCGAAGGTTAAGTCTGGGTTTTAGCTCGGCTACTTAAAGACCTCCTCAATTCCGACTAGTAGCCTCCTGTTGTACGAAGCCGCCGCCACCATGTTTCACTATAGGGATGATATCACCGGTTGTTCATAGAAGTCATTGAACTTCACTAATGCTGCTTTCTATTGGGTTCAGGTCAGAAGCCTGGGATGGCCATAGCAGGACCTTGATTGGATGCCCTTATCTTTAGTCTTCTCCTTCTCCTCTTAGCTTCTGCTCACTGATCTCTTAAACAACAAAAAACCCTCAAGGTTTTCCTGACTACTCTCTTAACCTTTAACTGCGATTCCTGAGGAACCCCCATCAATTATCCATCAGGTACGAGAGCTACACAGAGCTGTACGTTTCATTCAGACACGCTGTGCCGTTTCGAGCCGAGCTGCACACCTTCAAAGGCGTCCCCCGGTGCTGAGGTCAGAAAGGAAAATCTTGTTTCTTTCCCATTTTATTCATCGGCGAACCGCAAAGTTGCTGGACGTAACTTCTTCAAAGTGACTGCTGACCTCAATGTGGCTTCCATCTCCAGTCTCTCTCTCTCTTTTTTGTGTGTTTTTTTTTTTCACAATGCTACACTTTTTTTTTTTTTTTTTTACACCATCGATCCGACAGCGCTAACTTAACGTCTTTAAGTGAGTTGAAAACCCAAGTGTGAATTTTTGCGTACCATTACACCCGTTTGAGAACTTCCGTCAAGCACAAACCTCGTTGTCACGTGACCTCGTTCATCAGATCTTATTCGCCGGATCTGACTCTTGTGGAAACGTTTCGACTTTAGAACCGGATGTTTCGCTGCAGAAATCTGATCGAGGAGCTTTGAAGATGTCATTATGAGTGGAGGTTTTGCTGGTAAAAGAAGGGGCACGGACCAAATGGTTGCTGATTACAGCGTGTCCACTAGAAGATGAATACAGCAGGAGATACCGACAGCCCTAATGCGGGTATTGTGTGTCTCAGGATTTCCGGTCTATTCTGTACACTGCATGCGAGCTCTAACTGGAAGTAAGGCCATGGTGTGTGTGTGTGTGTGTGTGTGTGTGTGTGTGTGCGCACAAGTGTGTGTGTGTACAGTTCCAATCCTGCTATAATTAACTTCTGTAACTGGATTAATCCCCCTCTCTCGCGCAGATGCACTCGCACCGTGGGTTTGTGACGGATCATCAGCTGCAGCCGGCGAGGGACAGCGGGACCACCGATGGAAGGCAAATCAAATTAAATCCAAATACGAACGAACATGCGGACAATGCTGGAACAGTCTCTTTCATTGGAAACACAAAAAAAAAAAGCTCAAAAAGAGCTGTTTTCCCCTAAAGCTGCTGGGGATAAATTATCACTTATTCCATATTCACTAATCACCACTTTCCTCTTGATCAAATGGCCTCAAAGTAAAGAATCCCCCCAGAGAAGGGCAGTTGTGGTCTGGGCTGGAATTCGCCCCTTCAAGTGGCTAATTAGATCCCCTTTAAACTTCCCTTATCACATCCAGGAAAACGGAGCGAGGAAGATTACTGAATGCCAAAAAAAAGCCATAGAGGCTGAAGAAAAGCAAACTAGTGAGCAAGACACAGTGCTTCTGTTGCTGGATTAAGACAGATAGAGCTGCAGCCGCTGGATTGAGGCAGTAGTAACAGATCCAGATAGAGCTGCGGGCGATGGATCGAGGCAGTAGTAAAAGACCCAGATAGAGCTGCGGGCGATGGATCGAGGCAGTAGTAACAGACCCAGATAGAGCTGCGGGCGATGGATCGAGGCAGTAGTAACAGACCCAGATAGAGCTGCGGGCGATGGATCGAGGCAGTAGTAACAGACCCAGATAGAGCTGCGGGTGTGAATTGAGGCAGTAGTAACAGATCCAGATAGGGCTGCGGGCGATGGATCAAGGCAGTAGTAACAGATTCAGATAAAGCTGCGGGCGATGGATCGAGGCAGTAGTAACAGATCCAGATAAAGCTGCGGGCGATAGATCAAGGCAGTAGTGACAGATTCAGATAGAGCTGCAGGTGATGGATCGAGGCAGTAGTAAAAGATCCAGATAGAGCTGCAGGTGATGGATCGAGGCAGTAGTAACAGATCCAGATAGAGCTGCAGGTGATGGATCGAGGCAGTAGTAACAGATTCAGATAGAGCTGCAGGTGATGGATCGAGGCAGTAGTAACAGATTCAGATAGAGCTGCAGGTGATGGATCGAGGCAGTAGTAACAGATTCAGATAGAGCTGCAGGTGATGGATCGAGGCAGTAGTAACAGATCCAGATAGAGCTGCAGGTGATGGATCGAGGCAGTAGTAACAGATCCAGATAGAGCTGCAGGTGATGGATCGAGGCAGTAGTAACAGATTCAGATAGAGCTGCAGGTGATGGATCGAGGCAGTAGTAACAGATCCAGATAGAGCTGCAGGTGATGGATCGAGGCAGTAGTAACAGATTCAGATAGAGCTGCAGGTGATGGATCGAGGCAGTAGTAACAGATCCAGATAAAGCTGCGGGCGATAGATCAAGGCAGTAGTGACAGATTCAGATAGAGCTGCAGGTGATGGATCGAGGCAGTAGTAAAAGATCCAGATAGAGCTGCAGGTGATGGATCGAGGCAGTAGTAACAGATTCAGATAGAGCTGCAGGTGATGGATCGAGGCAGTAGTAACAGATCCAGATAGAGCTGCAGGTGATGGATCGAGGCAGTAGTAACAGATTCAGATAGAGCTACAAGGTGTAAATGGAGGCAGTAGTAACAGATCCAGATAGAGCTGCGAGCGATGGTTAAACTGGATAAAGTAGTAGCAGATCGGTGTGGTCGCTGTGTAATTAGCGAGCGACTGACGCAGCAGAAGCAGAGCTGTAATAAGCAGTAATGTATTGCTGCGCTGCATTCACTCTAACCAAGACAAACAGAGTGTGTGTGTGTGCGTGCGTGCGTGTGCATGCGTGCACGTGTGTGTGGATGGATGAGAATGTGGGCACAAAAAATGTTTGCCCAAACACAGCCTCGAAGAGCAAAAGACCCCCACAATGACATTATTTTTCAATCCACACACACACACACACCTCTCTCACTGTGTCCTCACACACCCTATATTTTCTCCTCTCTAGCGCAGGTCTAAGGTTTGTGTCTCTCTCAAGGACAGACGCTGTCTTTGTGCTGTCACTCTGACGTCTCTGGAGAGAGAGAAGCCCAGATACTGATATACACTCACTACACAACTCAACCATGACTTAAACACACACACCATTAAACACTTCTCTAACAGCACTTTTGTAACAACAACAAAAAAAATCTCTCTCAATATCATTTCATAGAGAAGATTCACCATGACATATGCATGTGAATCTTTCTGAACATTTCATTCCACTTGTAGTCTCAATTTCCTGTTACAATAACCTCCACTCTTCTGGGAAGATGTTCCACTAGATCAGAGGTGGGAGGTACGTAGATTCTTCTGGTCTCAGTATTTTACTATACTATATTTCTCCATGTCCATGTTGATTAGTGTATTAAAAACAAAGTATTGTTATATAATAGATTTTGTGGAGATCTTCATCTTCAATGCTGGAACGGGTTTGGATCTCCTAGGTCGTATGAAGGGACAAGGAATCACAAAAGAAAGAGCGAACACACAAGAATAAAAAGATACACACACACACACACACACACACACACACACACACGGCTTAAACAGATGGCTCTAATAATTGCACATCAACATGCATTTCTCCTCAGACGATCCTCCAAATCCATAACTGCGTTAAAATTCTGGAAGGTACATTCAGTCTTAGGATGCAATTGATATGTAATCACTAACAATCAAACCTGCATTACGATACATATGGCATAACGCGAATAATGACAATGAGTTGGAGAAGTACGTGATGTATAACAGGAAGGCATGTAGAACCAGTCCAGCATGTGTCTATAATGGAGAAAGAGAGATGGCAGTAATCAGGAGGAACAGACGTCTAGACGCACTCGAAATACAAGTCCATCAGAGCCAGAACAGACTCCGCGAACAGACGCGAACCCGGAGTACACAAACTCCGTTTGAAAAGGTCAGCGTGCGGAAGCCGGCGGTGTTGTCGGATCAGTGGGAGTTCGGGTTGCGATGATTAAAATCATGCGAATGGATGCGTCAGAGCCGATCCTCTGACAGGAGCTAATTGAAGCCGATGCTTTAATGCGTTCTAATGGAGTCGGGATGTTAAATCTTTGAAAGCTGTCATGCCGAAATCATCAAGGACAAAAAGCTCTGACTTTATCGCACTTTCACGAGATATTGCAACGCGGCGAAGGAGGGAAGAGGAGGGGGGAAAAACTGGGGCTTGAGATCGAATTTACAGGTGAGTAGAAAGCAAAAGGAAGAAAAAAAAAAAAAAAAAAAGAAGAGAAGAGAGAGTGTTTAAGATTTTCTGTTTCAGCCTCTGAGCTACTGAGGTTTAATGAGAGCTCTGGAGATCTCGGGCAGTCACGCGGTGCTCGTGTCTTCCTGATCTCGCTTCGCTGATGCCACTCCGCCATGCATTTTTTAAGCAGGTCCACCAGCGAAATAATCATGAGTCCACCAAGAACCTGCAATCAGGCCTTGAGATACTCAGGGCAAAGGAGGAGCACGCTTCATTCTTCTTATTAATATAAAAGGTCTGGGCAGGTTTTTGTGTAAAGGAAAAACAAATGATGAAATAATTCAGTTTAATCAGCAGCTTCTCTCTAAAAAACTTCAAATGGATTGCTACGTGAGAGACATACTTTAACATACTCATATCGTATCCGCTTTTATAATGAGATAGCAATAAATATTATTAAAAATGGCATTATGATAGTAATAATATATAGACGATATATTGCTAAATAAAATACCGCGCATTTGTCTGTATGGTGGAGAACAACAACCCAATCCAGCACTAGGAGGCGCCAAAAATACATTTCAAACCGTAATAAAATCTCCACAAAAACCTCCCCCTGCAGTGCCCCACTCCATGTTCTACAAGATTTTGTGTTTGTTACTCATATTATTTATCATTCGCTCACACGGCTCCAGAGTGGACCCCTATCTAAGAGGAGAGCGCCAATCCAGTTCCCCGTTACGATTGGATACTAGATTTCGAAAAATCGCAAACACAAATCTACTCAAAGCCCTTCTAATCCCCGAGCGTGTTCCTGTAAATAAAACCTTCTGTCGTCGTTATTAATCATACGGATTTCACAAAAATTTGAAATCCATTTATTTTAGAGCCATGGGCTAATTGAGGCCGCATTTTGTTTTACACACATTACACCACAATAATTAATCAAATAAAATATTACACTGACAGTTTTATGTCTTTGGTTCAGACAGACAGCAAATCATCAATTTACTCAAGTGCCTTCTTTGCATGGCCCCTTTCACAAACAAGGGTCTCTGTAGTGTTGCGATACGTCACGGTCGCTTGTGACACGCATTAACCGATATGCCGATGCACTAATTTAAATCAGTGAATTGTACTTTCCCTAATTAGTATAATGTCTAACCGTAAACTTCTCCACGTAGCTGGATATGGCTGCAGTCTTGGACGACCGGAGTCTGTGTTTTGCTTGGGGCCGGGATATCGAATGCATTTTCATCCTTTTGTTGTGGACTGATGGAATAAAAGATTTCCGCCTGGGCCTGGTGTAGAATACCGAAGTGAGGTGTGCTGAAGAAATCCTCTTAATGCCCCCCCCTTAAGGATAAGACGTATTACACTGTGGTATTCGTTACTCAAGAGCAGGATTTTGTGAAGCTGTTTGAAGCAATGAAATTCATGCTTTTGAATTCACGCCGGCGACGAAGCCGACGAGCGAAAACACAATGGCTGCAGACACACAAGCCGCGAGTTCTCTTCTTCTCGGCCCACGTGCTTCGGCGTCCGCGCCGTGAATGGAGTCGATGTCTGAAATAATCAAAACACTCAGCCTTTCATGAGGCTCGGTGTCCAATCTTTTCATCCTGCACCACATCTTGAGAGAAGGAGGCAGACTCGTGGTGACGGCTTTTCTGTCGAAGTGCCAGAAAGGAATAGAAAGGAAACGTCACGCCTGCGCTGCGTCAGGGCTGAAAAAGTGCTCTTGCGTCAGGAAGGAAATCGGTATGCCATGGAGGACTCAAAAGGAGCTGGGGAGGTTTAGCTAGGAGAACATGCTAGGAGAACATGTGGAGGCAGGATGGTTGGGGCTTGCTACAAGGCATGCGAGCAAAGTTCCTCCTCGCCGATTAGATATTTTCCGCTTTGGCGTAAAGTATTACATTTGGACAACACCCCGTGTGGACTGCTCATCAGCCAGTGAAGCATGGTGGTGGTTGATTCTCTGCCTACAGACTCTACAAGACACTATAAACATCACTGGATTCTCAAGAGAGGCGTCAGTGAACCGTCCTGGCACTAAAACGAATGAAGAGTGCACCTCTTATTCCTCAGTGCACCGACCACATGAAATGTGTGTGTGAGAAGCACTTGAAGCAAAAGCGCCTCCGATATGCACAAGCCTTTGTGAAGCGGAGCGTGGAGATTGCCTCGATGCAGAGGCCATGTGCAAATGCGCAGCAGGAAAAAATCAGCCATGTGGCAACAGTCTTTGGCATGCGCTGAAGATAAACGTGCTTGCTTTTTTTTTTTTTTTTTTATTCTTGCCATGAAAGGGTTTTGTTGGAGAGGTCACATCATCGCGCCCTCTGTCTCTTGTTCTTCCTCTCGATCACTCAAACTTCGTCCAGAACTTTTTCCCAGTCATCGTTTCCTACTGTAGCTCTGCCTGTCAAGATCTACTCTTTGTTTCACCTTATTCTTCTCTCACTCTCTCCGTGGCTTCCTATTACGAGAGGCGCAGCAGGACAGACGTCCCGCTGGGATTGCGAGAGGGCTTTTTCCTCTCCTCCTCCCAATTTCACACACACACACACACACACACACACACACACACACACACACACACACACACACACACACACACACAGCATCTACATGTCTCGGTTACAGCATGCAGGAATGAAGAGGTGCAAGAATTTAGCATGCTGGTGGATCGATGCTGGACTTGAAGGAAAAGAGGATGGGGCTGCAGATTTTTTTTTTCTTCTCGAGAAATTGTAGATCTCGCTCTCTTGCACAGCAGGCAGGCAGGCAGCAATTTCATTTCATAGAGATAAAAGAAAGTACTATGGATGGCGTGGCATGTCGTCAGACATTTTTGATGCAAAGAGAGGAAAAGGACGCACTACAGAGAGAGCGTGATTCGACCACGATGTTACTTCACACGAGTTAAATATTTATTATTCATTCATTTAAATGTGAGTTTGTTGGTTTGGAATTTCTACTCGGCAAATGACTAAGCCTGTAGGACGTTCATGCCTGTGACTTCATCAGGACGGATGCTTCAGTATACAGTAATTGGTATTAAGAAGTAGTATGGAGCGTGTGCATTTCTGGGATGGAGAAATGGAGCCCCCTTGTGGTGGGAAAGGATAACGTGTTACTAAATTAGGCTAAAGCTCGAAGATCTTAAATATTCGCAAAATACTACATGCGACTGAGGTGCTCCTCCAACCACAAGTGCAGCAGTGAAATTTTTCAGATGAGAAGCAGCTGCACGGCGAGAACAATCAGTTTCCCTCTTTTGAACAAAGAGTCCTGACTGTTTAATCCCAGTGCTGCTGTGCAAATTGAGGTTTTCTTAAGTTCCTGTCACTGGACCTGGAGGACCTGGTCTGCTTTGAACCCTCAGGTTCTCAAGGTTGAGATCTGGCATCTTGTGAGGGAAGAAACCTGAAGAAAACCACACCCGCCAGGAAAAGACCTCTTTACTGATGCACAGTAATGAACAACTGGAGGCAAATCTTTCACTTCTGAGCAATTCCTTTCCTTCTCCACACTTTTCTCTTCCCATCACTCTGGACCAAACGGCTCTCCTATTCGCCTATAGGATCTTTTCTGGAAAGTGTTTATTTTAGCAGGTATTCCTGCTTTTCCAGCTCACTAAATGCAGCAGTGAGCTGCAACATCCTAGAGGATATTCTTCTTCCATTTTTCGTTTCCACCAGAAAAGAAAAAAAAAAAAAAAAAAACATTCTTCTGGAATCTCAGTTGTTTATCATGTTCTTGTAAGCCTGTCGCTGTATCGGAGCTCAGCTGAGCATTCTCTCGAGTGGAAAATCTCATCGCCTTCATGTTAGTTCTTACAACCGCAGCGATGTTTCAATATAATTTCATTAGCACGCTTTGTATGAATATGCTTATAAAAATATCTTTAACCAGAAGCAAAAAAATTGTAATCAGCCAGAAAATCTGTAGCGACGACGTTGTGTCCCGTTTTTTTCAGAATCAGAGCGGCATAGTGGATAATCAGACCGAGGTATTTCTACGACTGAAAGAGTTTGGAAGAGTGTTGGTCTCATTTGTAGTCTTGATACAGCAAATTATATTTGGACCAGCAAAAGCAGGAACTACACCACCAAGGCGCATTTCAATGAGCTTTAGAGGCAGCGTTACATGGCCAGGGGATAATTAAGACCTGTTTAAAAATGATTTGAGACCTAAAACAGTGAAAATCGAGACTCTATAGAAGGCTTTGCTGAAACCCTGTCCAAGAAGATATGCTTTACATGGGTGCATTTACATTTGAACACATTTTCCTCACCTCACCCAAATCTGAATCGGACTTTACTTACACCCTTGTGGCTAAACGAGCACAAATCTCCACAAAATCTAGTGGAACATCTTCCCAGAAGAGTGAAGGTTATTCTAAAAGCAAATAGAAGGGGATGTTCAGATGGATTCACATTGTCAGATGTCCCCAAAGTTTGTTCATAAAGTCAGACAAGTCAAAAAAAAAAAAGACGAAGAGCTAAATTGAGTCAACAGACCTATTGGCCCGTCAGCTCCTTTAGAAACGAACGAGGTCCAGATTTTCTAAAGTAGCTGACGGGCCAAAAGGTCTGTTGACTCTCTGTTGGGTTTACCAGCTCTTGGACTTTCTATTAAGAGTTAAAAGCAACAGAATCTGAATTCTTCAGCGAATCCAACACTACCATTCTGCACTAAACAGAAGACAATGTACTGCAGGGTTCGTCTTGTCGTCAGAGGCGTTGTCGCCTCATCGGCACAAAAACAAGAGTCCGTTTTACAAGCCCAAGTGTCTGGTGCAGATTTTATTTATTTTTTTACTCCTGAACTGTGTGCACAATGAAGCCATGTCCTGGCTCAGTGCCTCGGCTGTCTAACAAGAAACAAACTGCGAGGTCTTTGATGAGACGTCCGCCCCTTTGAAATGAGCTGCTTGGCACCGATTCTCTTTTTCCTCTCTATTAAAGTCGGTCGTTCCCAGATACAAAGTCCTGGACCTTCGTGTTTTTTTTATTTTTACATTTAAAACACTTTTGCATCACGATGGGGTTCTATAATTTTCTACCAAAACATGGCAACCACCTACCTGTGATTTACAAGCCTGCCATCACCCTGTACGTCTCCAAAGTCCAAATAATCAAGCTTAGCAACCCACAACAAAAATCCTATAAACAGCCTGCAGAAGTGACCATTCATGTGTAAAGGCGAAATGAAAGGCTCCTGCTTGTGCTCCTGAATCTCGAGTTTGTTTTAGCATCGAGCTTCACTGACAAAGTGGACGTGAGAGCTCTTGGAGCGACCCCCTGTTATTTGCTCCTCGGGTTTGAAGAGCTCGGCTTTGGAAATGCATTTAAAACACTTCTCCTCTAAGCCCCACTTATCCTCAGCCGCTCCTGGCACGATGTCCACGAATTTTGGCTAAAGGTTGGGCTGGCAATATGGTCCCTAACAAAGTGTTTCCCATGTGGTGCTAATTAGGAGCGCTGTTCACTCGGGGGATTTCTGAAAACCCTAGCCAAGGTGCTGCGGAGCCAGGCGAGGACATCGGTTAGATCATGCACGAGACGCTGAAATGTTCCATTCAGGGTAGATAATGGGCATTCGGGATTAAGCGACGTGGCGGGGTGGGAGTCAGCACCTCTCCTGCGAGAGAGGGAATGAGATCGGGTCCGGGCAGTGATGAGAGCGAGGGGTCGGATCGGCAAAGTTCAAACAAACACAACGTTCCCTTCAAACCGTTTTCAGTGGCACAATTCACTTCAGAATGTTTGCTGCTTATTTATTATACGGTACACTATACGGAAAAACATTTGTGGACACCTCATTGTGAACATCCCATTCCACAGTTCTTGCCAATTTGCTGTTATAATAACCTTCACACATTCCGGGAAGATGTTCCACCAGATTTTATAGAGATTTACACTCATTCAGCCACAGGAATATCAGTGAAGTCAGTATTGATGTCGGTGAGATGAGGAGCCCTGGAGCGCCGTTCCAATTCATCCCTAAGACGTTCAGTAAGTTGGAGGTCAGTGCTCTATCGCATTAGATCTTCCACTCACTTCCAATCCATTTAAAGCATATCTTTAGGGAGCTGGTTTTGTGCACAGGGGCATCGTCATGCTTTATATGGTTCTCACTCTCTGACCATTGAGGACTATTTTCATGCCAAGTGTCTTTACTTCCTCAGTATAAAACCTGCAGTTTGAACAACAAAAAAAAAAAAAGTCCAAATTTGTGGAGCGACTGAATATTTTTCTTAACTATTGATGTACCCGTGGACACGATTCTACAGCAGACAGAAAGGTCTTAAACCTGAAGGTGCTGCAGAGGTTGTAACGCGTTATTAGCATTCGGCAGTCAGACGCTACGAAGTTGTTCAGAAGTTCAGAGGCCGAGCGTTATCGTTCTCCCTCTCATTATCTTGACTTATTTGGATCGTCGCGTTCGACTCGCATCATTAGCCTCTCCTCGGGGAAGCTGCAAAGAGGCTTCAAAGGGGGGCGACTCTTTATACTAATCGCTTGGTAAGAGTAAAAAAATGCGCGATAATAGTGAACAGAACTGAACCTAGCGGGAAACCTCCTGGATCATCCCGGTTTCCTTTCATGCGCAAAATGAGGAGGAAACCTGGTTTAGCAGACCGCTGACATCTCCTGCGAGGATGCTAAAATATAAACAACACACACGCTCGTTCGTGTGAATGTCCTGCAAAACCTAATATTCATTAAACTCAATACATGCAGGAGAGGGACCAGGGTCAAGAGGAAGCTGAGGAATGCGAGGAAAAGGAGCTCTGTGTGCCGTCCTGCTATTAAATCCGTCCTGTTATTAAGGTCCACACTCACGAAGTGCTCATCATGGCTCAATGCCTTTAGAAGGGTTTTTTATTGATTTTCTTCGATCTGGGAGTTTGATTGTTTTTTGTTGAACTGTAGTTTCTCAGTATGAATAGAGTGCAGATGGTTTATTTACAGTGCAACATCCTAAAATTAACACCGGCACTGGCCATAAACACGTGGTTTTATCGAGGCAAGAAATCCTGCGCTGCATCGTTCCAAATCGAGAAGTTGGTCAGTGGCGGGTCAGCGGCGGGTCGACGTGAAACATGGGGGGCACGAGGTAAATCCAGAATTATTCATCTGCCAAAGCACGGCTAAGCCACAGGGGCCGTGCAAGCGAGTGAGCGAGAGAGAGAGAGAGAGAGAGAGAGAGAGAGAGAGAGAGAGAGAGAGAGAGAGAGAGCGAGCGAGAGGATGAAGGTGAAAACGACAGGCTAGAGATCGCTCGGCTTTTCGCTTTCAGCCCCTCGCACAAAAAAACTCTCTCACGCTTCATTCATCAGAAGACGTGACGGACGAGAGTTATTAAAGAACATCGCACCTCGCGAGAGAAAGAGAGAAGAAGACTAATACGTCTTCAGTCCTCTTGCACTACTTATCTGGAGCATTAGGACAACAACAAGACAACACATCAACAAGATCTTTATAATACATTCTAATTCACAGCCTGGTCTTAGAGAAAGAGAAAGAGAGGAAGAGACAGAGAGAGAGAGAGAGAGAGAGAGAGAGAGAGGAATGAAAGACTCCAGGATGTGCTCTTACATGAGAATAATCAATGACAGGTTGGTGTGATGTAACAGAACGATTGTTAGCTACATTAGACTCCTTGAGCTCGGCTACGTGTTGAATGGAAGAGCGGCGTCTCCTCAGATAGAGCCGGAGACGATCTCGACACCCTGCATGCTAATTCCCTGTTCTTCGAAAAAAACACAGACAAATAAGAGCGAGATGGTGTGATTTATGAACGTGTGAGTCCGGCTGTGTTGAAGAGGGGGAAAAAAAAAACTCATCTAAATTCTAATACACGTCTTTTTTCTGACCTCCACTGCAGCGAGGAGCAAGTTAAATACCCTGCTGCTTCGGAGAGCAGGTGCCTCGGCCCGTGCCAGGAGAGACGCCGTGATGGAGTGCTGCAGCATACCAAGCGACCGGAGAAAAGGAGAGAGAGAGAGAGAGAGAGAGAGAGAGAGAGAGAGAGAGAGAGGGCTCACATTTTTTAGACTCTGAGTTAAAAGTCCAAATGAAGAAAATCACATACACGTCGTCATCATCATGACTGAGTACACTACACACTCACTCACACACACACACACACACACACACACACACACACACACACACACACACACACACACACACACACACACACACACACACCTGCTTTCACTCTGGGGTACAATGAGAAAGAGAGAGCAAGAAATAGAGAAACTCAGAGGGAGAAAGAGAGTAAGAGAGAAGAAAGAGAGAGAATGGAAGGAGAGAAAAAAGGTGGAAGAGAGGGACAGAGAGGAGAAGCAAGCAAGAGAAGAAGACTGACAAACAGAGAAAGAAAGAAGGAGAGAGATGCTGAGAGAGGGGGACAGTGTGAGAGAGGGAGAGAGCAAGGGGGACAGTGTGAGAAAGAGAGGGGGACAGTGTGAAAGAGAGAGAGATGGGGGAATGAGAGTGAAAGAGAGAGAAAGAGAGAGCAAGAGAGAGAGAGATGGGGAAGTGAGAATGAAAGAGAGAAAGAGAGAGAGATGGGGCAGTGAGGTGAAAGAGAGAGAGAGAGAGCGCGAGATGGGGAACAGTGAGAAAGAGCGAGAGAGTGAGAGAGAGAGAGAGTGAGAGAGAGAGAGAGAGAGAGAGAGAGAGAGAGAGATATGGGGAACAGTGAGAGAGAGAGAGAGAGAGATGGGGGGAACAGTGAGAAAGAGCGATAGAGAGAGAGAGAGTGAGAGAGAGAGAGAGGGGGGGTGACAGGTGGCCACTGAAAGGCTTGTTTATTTGTGTGCATTGTGTCCTTATAAGAAGTGTTATAAATGTTCTACTCCACTTTATATTCGCTCCTGAGTCACTGTTTTATAAATGTCCACACAAATAGAGGAAGAAACAGACTGAATACAAAAACATGGATGTGCTGATTAAACAAACAAACAAACAAACAAACAAACAAAATAAAACAGAGAGAACCGAACAGTCTTCAACCACAACACTAAGCTCTATCCCTCTCTCATACACCTTTATCCATCTCTCCCTCTTTTCTCTGGCTCTATCAGTGCTTATTTCTGCATCTCAAACTCTTCCTCCTTTTCTTCCCCCCTCTCTCTCTCTATCACTCTATCCCTTTCTCAGTCTGCCTTCCCTCACTACTGTCACGTTTCCTCAGGTTCCTCCCTTCACCTTTATGCATGCTGAGGGCTCACCACCAACCCCCACAAACACTCGGTGAGAACGTGTGAATAAAGCGATTAATGAGTGGGGGGTCTGTAAGACGGCTTTACGTGCCTTCGTTCCGGTCTCGGCGTGAACGTGTGAAAGTGTAGAGCAGCGATCAGCGTGTACGGCTGATAAAATAAAGAAGAAAAAAACGGTGGGTATAATATGAGCTCTACATGAACATATGAAGGAGGCGAATTCTGACACCTCGGTGGTTCCTCTCCTCGGGGGAAAGATGGGGGCGAAGTGAGCATCAAGGACGAGCTCGAGTGCATGTTTTTCGGCTGCAAAGTTTCTCGCCTAGCAACGGCACGGTCCGTTTCCCGTCCACGACGCCCACGGAGGAGGTACGGAGGAGACACGGACAACACGGAGGAGAGCGGATGGAGAAAACGCGGTGCGGCTCGGAATTCTAAAAGCGTTCGGCCGTTCTGCTTCGTTTGTTCACTTAATCACGCAGAGTAACAATTAGCGGGGACTTCGGCGAGCAGTGGGGTTGATGATTAACGTGACACGGTTTTACTGCGGACTGCGGAGGAAACACTGGCAGAGGGGGAGAGGGGGACTGAGAGTGAAAGAGAGTGAACGGGAGAGTGTGTGCGTTCGTCTGCAAGGACAGCAAAGAGACCAGAAAAGTGCTGCAGTGGGGAAAATCCTGCGGCTTCACACTTTATTCTCAACACACACACACACACACACACACACACACACACGAGCCAGTCGACCAGGAGGAACGATACGTCACATACACACCTAGAGACTCATTCGCTTTGTGTGCTGTGAGCTCTGCGTCATAAACACACACGTCTGAAACACTTGAACCGATATCAGAATGGACTTCTCCGTCCCCTCATTGCGTCCCCTCACACGTATGCTGATGGCCACAGTAAAGGCACATTTTAGAGCAGTGTGTTTACGACATACACCTCAGTGTTTGAGCTCCGGCCCTGAACCCTGAATCTGGCGTGAGCTTGTTATTATTGAGTAAAAAGGAGTGGAGATGAAGTAAAACGAGTCGTGGTAATTCGGATTTGTGGCTATAAGCTCCGCCCCCAACGCGCCCTGCGATCCGCAAACCAAGTTGGGTTTCCTAGTTTCTGAAAACAAGCATTTGTAGAGTTTTAGATTTGTTTTTATTCTTATATAACAAAGTTGTCCGTCATCCTCAAAAAACCCTCCTTTCACGTCAAATGTTTTTTTCTGGGACTTGATTTGAAAAAAAACCCTACCAAATGGCCGGAGTTAACGCGCTCTCCCTTCACGACTTAACACAAGATCTGATCTGATGTCCAGCATGTCTGACCGACACACTCCGCTAATAACACACTTTTAACCCTGTATATGTGCTCTCAAATACACCGTGCTGCGTTTAGTTCTTCCCCGAACTCTTCCCACATACAAGTTTGGGATCACGTGCAAATTTCCTAGTTTTCCAAAGAACAACACATTTTCATGCAATTCAAATTTTTGTCATTTCACAATTAAAGTTATTCAGATGATTGTTAAAGAATGATCCACTTTACTAGCACCCTTGTGTCTGAATGGGTCTGAAGTCTCCAAAAATTCTGGAACATCTTCCCTGAAAGGTTGAGGTTATGGAGACTCGACGTCAGATGGGATGTCCAAAAAGAAGCGCATACCAAGATTTTCCATATAGTGCATTCGACCGTCAATTTAGGAAAACAAACAAACATTATGTTAATGATGTGTGTTGGGTTTCCTGGTGTCATCACAGTACTGCCACTGAATCTACACTCTGGGTGAGGACGAAATCACCCCCACGTCTTCATAATCGGCTTTCGATGCCAAAAATCGTAAGCTTGGGCGGAAAGAGGATTAGCCAGCAATGCTAGCACGTCTATATTAACCTCCCGCTGCTGCGTGGCCCGGTTTCACGAGCTGGGATTATCGCTTTCCCTCCACTGCGTACTGAAATTACAGGCCCATAAAAACAAAAGATCCTAAAAAAAGTTTGACATTAGCATGTGTGTATGAGGCGTAGTGGGGGAATATGAATGACATCATCTGTCCCAGGCAGGAGCACTTTCATCCCATTTGCTGCTCAGGAACTGCGTATCGTATCGACAGATACCAGGATTTGATTCTGCTTATCGTGTTACACACACACTTCCAACCTGTGGAAAGCATATCTTCATGGTGTTGGTTTTGTGCACAGGGGGCAACATCGTGCTGGAACAGGCTCACGAATCTTCTAGTACTAACGAAGCATCCTAAAACATCCTATACACAGAATTTGTGGGAAGAGTTCGCCAAAGAACCACATACGGACGTCCACATACGTTTGATCGTCCCTCAAAAATGACTCGACTTCAGAACGGACTTCGTAGAACATCTTGTAATTATTATCTCAGATATGACTGTTCTCAACATAGACGAGATATCTCACAATTATGACTTTTCATTCCAGTACTCCAAGACCTTCAAACTTTCTCAGGGGCATCAACAAGTTTCCAAACACGTTTTGAAGTGTGTGCAATAGTTTCTTTCATCATTTTTATTTGTTAGTCCCTCAGTGAGCCCTTGTGTTGGGACACGCTTTATAGGTAATACAGTTTCCTCAGAAACGACACGTGACTGGCGACGTGACCTCCTGTGGCCTGATGCGAAAAGGTACTCGATGTCGAGGAAACGAGACAGATGCAGTGTGTTTTATACCGTCTGCGCTCTCACACACACACACTCCTTTTAATCCTGCAGTTATAATAATGAAGTACAGTTCAGTCCTGGGAATAAATAACCATAAATAACCACTGATACTCTTAGAGGAGAAAAGCACAGCAATTATATCTTTTACACACACACACACACACACACACACACACACACGCACACGCTTTGCTATGGCAACAAGCTGCACCTGAACCAACAGCCCCACACTGAAGACAGGAGTCACGGGCCGCGTCTCAAATCCACGCTAATTAACCTGACACGGCGGGGCGCGAGCCATGGTCACCATGGTAACCCACAGCGTGCAATGCGGCACTCTGGTCTCTACGCTGTGCCCTAGTGCCCTCCACTTGCACACTATCCAGGGCGGATTGACACGCGGCCATTACGCGTCCGGTTATTACCCCCTCCTATTTTAATGTATTTATTGTTGTTTAATGAATGAACAACACCAACAAACACTGTCTATTTTCATTTCCGTTTTACCCCCAAAAACATTAGGAACGCCTTTTATCTATATTTCGGTGAAGATTTTTTTTTCCAGCCGCGGCACCGAGACGGCGTCGGAACCGCGCTTCACACAGCAGCCGAGCGGCGGCACCTCCGGCGTGTCCGCGCCCCCATTTTTCTGATTTATTTTAATGACAAATACAGAAATATTTACTCATATCTTACCTTTTTTCCCGTTTTTTCCGCGCTGCCTGAAGAAACCGCTCACACAGGACTGTATCTCTCTCTCTGGTTCTGCGTGTATATATTTATATGTGTGTGTATGCGCGCGCGCTCTCACTGTCAACGCCAGCCGCGTGCGATCGCTTCGCGCGCGCGCTCGCTCGCCGCGTAATAACGGTCACCAGGGCTCGCGCTCGCCGCGCTTTTGCGTTATAAAAAACTAAAAATAAATAAATAATACAATTCAAATATCAATTTATTAACAAATAATGTAGTTTTTATTAACATATCTAATTATTTTGCGGTTTGTCTTAAGCTACTAAACGTCAATGAGCAAAAGTTTGTGCTATATATATATATATATACTGTATATATAAACTCTGCGTCTTTTACCAGTTCTTACTGGTTTCCATTACACGCCTTCACTGGTTCCTTAATGGTATCGAAGACCCCACTTATTTGTGAACGATCAGCAGGATGATGTAAATAAAACCATTCGACTGTAATACAGCTCAGAAAACCTCAGGTCACCTCGGCAGTCTCAGGTCACCTCGTAAACCATTACACAGAGTAATGTTATCTATTATGGAAAATCTTTATTTTAGATATTAGCACAGAAGAGTTCATGTACATTTTCATGTCATATATATATCACTATTCATCCAATCCATCCATCCACCAAAATATGCATCCATCCAGTCCCATGCTTGAACATACATATCCAATCATATCCATCCATTCATCCATCCAGTCCCATGCCTGAACATACATATCCAATCATATCTATCCATCCATCCAATCCCATGCCTGAACATACATATCTAATCATATCCATCCATTCATCCATCCATCCATCCAGTCCCATGCCTGAACATACATATCCAATCATATCCATCCATCCATCCATCCATCCATCCATCCAATCCCATGCCTGAACATACATATCCAATCATATCCATCCATCCATCCATTCATTCCCATGCCTGAACATACATATCCAATCATATCCATCCATCCATCCATCCATTCCCATGCCTGAACATACATATCCAATCATATTCATCCATCCATCCATCCATCCATCCAATCCATGCCTGAACATACATATCCAATTATATTCATCCATCCATCCATCCATCCAATCCCATGCCTGAACATACAGTACATATCCAATCATATCCATCCATCCATCCATCCATCCATCCATCCATCCATCCATCCCCATGCCTGAACATACAGTACATATCCAATCATATCCATCCATCCATCCATCCATCCATCCATCCATCCATCCAATCCCATGCCTGAACATACATATCCAATCATATCCATCCATCCATCCATTCCCATGCCTGAACATACATATCCAATCATATCCATCCATCCATCCATCCAACCATCCATTAATCCATCCCCATGCCTGAACATACATATCCAATCATATCCATCCATCCATCCATCCATCCATCCATCCATTCCCATGCCTGAACATACATATCCAATCATATCCATCCATTCCCATGCCTGAACATACATATCCAATCATATCCATCCATCCAATCCCATGCCTGAACATATATATCCAATCATATCCATCCATCCATCCATCCATCCAATCCCATGCCTGAACATACATATCCAATCATATCCATCCATCCATCCATCCATCCATCCATCCATCCCCATGCCTGAACATACATATCCAATCATATCCATCCATCCATCCATCCATTCCCATGCCTGAACATACATATCTAATCATATCCATCCATTCCCATGCCTGAACATACATATCCAATCATATCCATCCATCCATCCATCCAATCCCATGCCTGAACATATATATCCAATCATATCCATCCATTCATCCATTCATCCATCCAATCCCATGCCTGAACATACATATCCAATCATATCCATCCATCCATCCATCCATCCACCCATCCATCCCCATGCCTGAACATACATATCCAATCATATCCATCCATCCATCCATCCCCATGCCTGAACATACATATCCAATCATATCCATCCATCCATCCATCCATCCATCCATCCCCATGCCTGAACATATCCAATCATATCCATCCATTCATCCATCCATTCCCATGCCTGAACATATCCAATCATGTCCATCCATCCATCCATCCATCCATCCATCCAATCCCATGCCTGAACATATATATCCAATCATATCCATCCATCCATCCATCCATCCATCCATCCAATCCCATGCCTGAACATACATATCCAATCATATCCATCCATCCATCCATCCATCCTTATTTGTTTTTATTTCTGTTTTTATTTTTTGTATATTCTTTTTTGTATATTTGCATCTATTTTTATTTCTTTGTCTTGCTGCTGTAACATAGAAATTTCCCCACTGTGGGACTAGTAAAGGTTTATCTTATCTTATGCCTGAACATACATATCCAATCATATCCATCCATCCATCCATCCATCCATTCCCATGCCTGAACATACATATCCAATCATATCCATCCATCCATCCATCTATCTATCCATTCCCATGCCTGAACATACATATCCAATCATATCCATCCATCCATCCAATCCCATGCCTGAACATACATATCCATCCATCCATCCATCCATCCATCCATCCATCAAGTCAAGTCAAGTCAAGTTTATTTGTATAGTGCTTTTAACAACAGACATTGTCTCAAAGCAGCTTTACAGAAATCAACAGTGAAGGTGAATGGTATGCATTTATCCCTGATGAGCAGCCATGGCGACTGTGGCAAGGAAAAACCCCATTAGATGTAATGAGGAAGAAACCTTGAGAGGAACCAGCCAATCATAACCATCCATCCATCCATTCCCATGCCTGAACATACATATCCAATCATATCCATCCATCCATCCATCCATCCATCCATCCAATCCCATGCCTGAACATACATATCCAATCATATCCATCCATCCATCCAATCCCATGCCTGAACATACATATCCAATCATATCCATCCGTCCATCCGTCCATCCATCCATCCCCATGCCTGAACATACATATCCAATCATATCCATCCGTCCATCCATCCCCATGCCTGAACATACATATCCAATCATATCCATCCATCCATCCATCCATCCATCCATTCCCATGCCTGAACATACATATCAATCATATCCATCCATTCCATGCCTGAACATACATATCCAATCATATCCATCCATCCAATCCATGCCTGAACATATATATCCAATCATATCCATCCATCCATCCATCCATCCAATCCCATGCCTGAACATACATATCCAATCATATCCATCCATCCATCCATCCCCATGCCTGAACATACATATCCAATCATATCCATCCATCCATCCATCCATTCCCATGCCTGAACATACATATCTAATCATATCCATCCATTCCCATGCCTGAACATACATATCCAATCATATCCATCCATCCATCCATCCAATCCCATGCCTGAACATATATATCCAATCATATCCATCCATCCATCCATTCATCCATCCAATCCCATGCCTGAACATACATATCCAATCATATCCATTCATCCATCCATCCATCCATCCATCCATCCATCCCCATGCCTGAACATACATATCCAATCATATCCATCCATCCATCCATCCCCATGCCTGAACATACATATCAATCATATCCATTCATCCATCCATCCATCCATCCATCCATCCATCCATTCCCATGCCTGAACATACATATCCAATCATATCCATCCATTCATCCATCCATTCCCATGCCTGAACATACATATCCAATCATGTCCATCCATCCATCCATCCATCCATCCATCCATCCATCCATCCATCCATCCAATCCCATGCCTGAACATATATATCCAATCATATCCATCCATCCATCCATCCATCCAATCCCATGCCTGAACATACATATCCAATCATATCCATCCATCCATCCATCCATCCATCCATCCTTATTTGTTTTTATTTCTGTTTTTATTTTTTGTATATTCTTTTTTGTATATTTGCATCTATTTTTATTTCTTTGTCTTGCTGCTGTAACATAGAAATTTCCCCACTGTGGGACTAGTAAAGGTTTATCTTATCTTATGCCTGAACATACATATCCAATCATATCCATCCATCCATCCATCCATTCCCATGCCTGAACATACATATCCAATCATATCCATCCATCCATCCATCTATCTATCCATTCCCATGCCTGAACATACATATCCAATCATATCCATCCATCCATCCAATCCCATGCCTGAACATACATATCCAATCATATCCATCCATCCATCCATCCATCCATCAAGTCAAGTCAAGTTTATTTGTATAGTGCTTTTAACAACAGACATTGTCTCAAAGCAGCTTTACAGAAATCAACAGTGAAGGTGAATGGTATGCATTTATCCCTGATGAGCAGCCATGGCGACTGTGGCAAGGAAAAACCCCATTAGATGTAATGAGGAAGAAACCTTGAGAGGAACCAGACTCAAAAGGGGAACCCATCATCATTTGGGTGACATCAAGAGTTTGATCATAAATCTTTCAACAATACAGAACACTGGAGAGTGAGAACTAACATGAGCACTGGAGTATAAGATTATAAGTAAATGTTCTTTCAACAGTCTTTGGTACAAATGTAGGGGCTACTAAACTCAACATTTGTGATCATCGCAGATCCAGCATCCATCCATCCATCCAATCCCATGCCTGAACATACATATCCAATCATATCCATCCATCCATCCATCCATCCAATCCCATGCCTGAACATACATATCCAATCATATCCATCCATCCATCCATCCATCCATCCATCAATATCCCATGCCTAAACATTCATATCCATCCATCCATCCATCCACCCATCCACCCATCCATCCATCCCATTTAATCCAATACCAATCTACTCATCCAATCCTATCCTTAAATATCCACATATCCCTCCATCCAATACCATGTCTAATCATTCATATCAATTCATATATCCATCCATTCATCCATCTATCCATCCATCCTATTTAATCCAATACCAATCTACTCATCCGATCCTACCCTTAAATATCCATATATCCCTCCATCCAAAACCATGTCTAATCATTCATATCCATTTGTATCCATGCATCCATCTATATTACATATCCTTCCATCCACTATCATTCCATCCATGTATCCATCTATCCAATCAAATCCCATGCTTATTCAATTCAATTCATTTTTATTTGTTAAGCGCTTTTAACAATGAACATTGTCTCAAAATATTTTGCTAAGCAGATTTTGGTATCAGTTTCTCACTTCACTATTTATTTTTTCAGACAACCATTTACTATTCCATTTTTATACAAATATCTGTACTTTCGACTTTTCACATGTTTAAAACAGGCTTGTTACTTTAGTTTAAAATCTATTTGGTGACATGATCAATATCCTTTTCTTTTTTCTCAAGTACTTCAACTTTTACTTCAGTGAAGGACGTGTGCGCTTTTGTCATCTCCGCCATCCATCCATTTATCCAATCTAAACCCATTTCATCCATCCCAATCAAACAACACAATCCCATTCCAGTTAATATACATTTTCATTCCTATATATCCACATATCCATCCATCCACCTCCAGTAACTGCTTTAATTCTTGTAAAGAAAAACTAAACAGGATTGTGTTTAATCACCGCTTACTATTCCCACATCTAGAAGATAACCAAAGCCAACTCACCCATGCCCTGGGAAAAAACCAGAGAAGATCCCCGACTGACATGGAGAGAACATACAAAGTGCCTACATCAGTCTGAAGCCCTTCAGTACATATTTATTCACAATGCATATCTACATATTAACAATATATTTTCTTTTTCTGGCATTAAACATATTTACACATCACATTTCTACTCATATTACTCCAGTGTACTTTCTAGAGGTTAATCTAACAAAAGTATAAAGTTTGAGGTATCTGGCAACAAAACAAGAATTCAAAGCAGAAACCAAAACATTTCCCAGATCGCTTTTCCAAAAATAAATTCTTTATTTGGGAAAAGGAAATTGGGCTTCACTGTGTTCCAGGAATATGGAAATGAGGCACACAACAAAACCTGGTGATGTTTGTTTGTTTGGTTGGTTGGTTTATTGGGATAAGTTCTATTTTCTTTCCAACCAGTTTAAAACCACATCTAACATCATTTACATTGTCTTAAATGTTTTCTTATTATTAGTACCAAACTCCCAATCCTACTCCCAGTCCTACTCCCAATCCCAAACCCAAACCTCCACAATCACCTGATTACCTTCTTAATTGGTGATTACTGCACATCCACATCCGGTCAGTGTCCAATTCAGAAAATCCATCAAAACGCTCAGGAATGGACAGAAGTGAAGCTGATCAGAGACTGGAAGGATTAAACCTTGTACAAATCCCACAGCAACAACGACACATGGAGAAAACAAATCTCCACCCAGCACACTCTCCTCTTTCTGATTGGCTCATTAAAGAGTGCAGAAGCACCTCATTGGCTGAACGGACTGTCAATAAACCTGAACAGGGAGTCCATTTAACTCCATAGAGTCAAGTGGGATCTCTGCCATGCCTTTTTTTTACACTAATTAAACATTTTCTTGCAGTTTTCTATTAAATATTTTTAAATATATCATTATTTTTACACATAATGCACTTCATTTCTGTAGGGAATCCATCTGTGTTTCCTGACAGCTTTGTTCTGGAAAGTTTTCAATTAATTATATAATATATTTACTTTCAATTGCTTTTTATTGATTTATTATGATTATTATGATTAAAGCTAGACACTGATAATTAACCACAGCCTTAAAATAAATGACCAATCAGAATAAAGGATTTCTCAAGCCGGCCTCCAGACTGTGTTGCCAGATTGGATCAGAAATAAACCAAGTGGACCTTTTATTCATTTTAATATAAATATAAAAGTTGTTTTTCGGATTTTTTTGGATGAGCATTTTATACACATTTTTCGAATGTTTATACAGTTGCAGCTCAACTGCTGCATTTTTATTTATATATAAAACACGTCTCCTGTTTCATATCACATAGCCGGTTTTGTATTCGTTAAAGGTTAAACTGTATCTTGTACAAGAGTAAAAAAAAAAAGAAACGTGAAAAATGTAACAACAATTGCATAAAAATTTCACAGCAGGTGTAACTGTGACTGTACGTCATCACACCGTTCTGTCGTTGATGAACTTCCCAGAACGGCGTGTTTTATTGCTCCTTACACTTGATATAAAGTCATATAGTGTATATAAGGCCTAATATGGCCGCCAGTCGAGCGACTACACTACAAGTTTGTAAGAATAAACTGTTTATCCAAGATTGTCATAATTCATTCATTTCAAATGAGTCTTTAATGTGACTCAAGTCGTCTCAAAAAGTTGCAATAGATCATGTGGTTGGTCCGAATCTTGACATTATTTTTACAATAATTATGGGAGTGACGTAACAGAAAAACTAACGATACGGACCAGAAGGTATGAGATGGTGGAGCGACTCATTCTTTTTTTTTTTTTTTTTTATCATAATTGGTCCTTAGCCTCCTTGTCATATTTCCATTATTGGAACTATAGTCAAAGTCGGCGTATGCAGACGTGTTGGTGAATCTGCCTCTTGAACATGTAACAATTTATTTTGTTTTTGATCAAAGGAACGAAATGAGCCAAATGACTCGTTCATTTTGACGAATGAGTTTGAAAGAACCGAGTCACTTAAACGATCTGAACTTCCCATCACTGGGCCCCAATCCTTCTACATCTATGAGAGGATTTGTGCGGGTGCAAACCTGGCAACCCGGCAGCGTCAACCGCCGTTGCCCTTGTTGTTCAGCCGAACTGCACTTCCGCGTCTTCGGCTTCCCTGCGCCCTGTGCCCCAAGCAGTGATCAGGGAACAGCGCATGGATCCGTAAGTAAGTCCGATCAGTGAGAACGAATTGATTACGACTCAACTGAGCGGCAGATCACCAGCCGATGCGCCGTTTCCTTCCTGACAGCGGTGGAGTGTCCCAAAGCTCCGCTCTCCCCCGCGCCGTGTGCACTACCGGCCTGAGACCGAGCGCGGCTGAGGGACACTACCTAGGGCCCTTTATAGCGGTTTGGGCGCGGCGCAGCTTTTGTATATAAGCAGATGTTTATGTATGTTAAAGTTTATATATTGGACAGATATTAAAACAGAACTGGTGTGTGTGTGTGTGTGTGTGTGTGTGTGTGTGTGTGTGTGTGTGTGTGAACACTCCAGTGAATGTAATAGGGTGTGGATCATTTCATCTAGTTGGGTTGTGCAATATATACAATATATAATATATAAAAATAACATTTTATAATGATGATGATGATGATGATAATGATGAGGAATATAAAGAGTATATCATCTGTATGTTCCTGTGACGTGGTTTGGTTTCAGTTTGATGTAAAGAAATGAAGAGAACTTCACTCTGAAGCACATCAGGCATGACTATAGAGGCGTAATCCTCACGGCTTTACAGATTGTGGTGCTGATCCGGCAGCTTGTACCGTATTTGTGTCGTTGCTGTGAGAACGTAGTGATGTCACGGGTTGTGTACAGGGTGTGTCGGTGTTGTCACGACGATCATCTTCCAAGTCAGAGCTGCGCACTCGAGCGTACAGACGAAGAGAGTTGATAAAAATAAAGCGCCGCCGCATCGTCACCATGAGATCCGTGAGGTTACTGTGAAGGGTCCGCTCGAGTGACTACCATGACAATCGAACAGGATTTACACCTCAAAAACATTGGATGAATATGATTTTGGTTCCTTTCCTGGTTTCCAAAAAATTAGTTATTTCTTTTTTTTTTACCTTCTGTTACTGTTTTTTTTTTTTTTTCCCAGACCCAGCGCCGGTTCTCAACTCAAAACACGAGTCAGTGACGAAGACCGCTCGGGCCGAGCCGTACCTCCTCATGTGTATCATCTTCTTCAAGTTTGACCCAAGGCCTGCATCCAAAAATGCCTATAGGTGAGTGGATCGCTTCACGTGACGTCACGTGTTCACGCTGAAATACGCGGTATCGCAGAACTCCCAACATACACTCGACACAGCTTGCTGGGTCATATCCAAGGACACATACTACCCTTAATGGAAAATAATACCCAACATGGACATGTGACATTTGGCACAGCCAGAAGAGCCAGAACATGGACATGTGACATGTCAAAACACTCAGCACAGCCAGGAGACTCGATTGCTGGGTAATACGGTGACGTCACGTGCACGTGACCAATACTGACCCCACCCCATCAAAAAATAATACCCAATATGGACATGTGACACGTCAAATCACTCAGCACAGCCAGGAAAGTCGATTGCTGCGTAACACGGTGACGTCACGTGACCCATATTGACCCCGCCCCCTTTTAAAATGATTGGCGAGCATGGACATATGACACGTCAAAACACTCGTCTGACCAAGGAGAATTGCAACGTGCACTTTTCACTAAACTAAACTCTTCTGTTTGGCTGAGTTTCCCCCTGAAACTTCCGAGGCTGTTGTTCTATGGTCCTTTGAAGAAAAAAAAAAACATCTTTGATGTTCATCTTGCTTTGGTTAAAACCCCGGCCTCGTTTACAAACCGTCTGATTAAAGATAAAGCAGCACTTGGTTGATGTTAATGAATACAACACACACACACACACACACACACACACACACACACACACACACACACACACTGCAAATGCAAGTGATGAAAGTGTGTAAGTGTGACCTTTGCCACAGTTCCAAGCTACGAAGCCTCATCCCTCAGCTGTGTGTGCGTCTACAGATTCTAGTACATAGTGTTTATCCTGAGACAAACCTCAAGAAACGTTTTTTTTCCGCCCAAATACCGTTGGTTGTGACATTCACAATGTACTTCGTCCTCGTTTGTAAAAGTGTGCGGAGTAAACATCGACTAAAAAACATTCCCAGGTTTATTTTTTTCCCGCATTTACTTTTTTGTCCTCAATCTGCCATCCGACTCCTTGTGATGTCATTAATAGGAGCTATAACTCTGATAATGGCGTGTTTTACGAGTTTATGTTGTCACAACATCGCAGGTTCCCATGGATCCGAGGGGCAACACTGGCTCGAGTATTCTCAGCAGAGATCACGTGAAGTCTTGAGAAATATCTGCGTCTGCTTGATTTTGAAACCGGTACATGGAGGATCGAGCAGTCCTGTCCTCTGGGAGATGATCTAGAATATTCCATTATAGTTACCACTGGCTTAGGAAATGTATCGCGCCATGATTTTATCACGTTTGGTTCCATCTCCGGAGGTTCTGTTTGATCCTGACTGTTTAATGAGTGCAGGCGATCAGAGCAGAGGGATGGATGTTGCTGTGCGTCTGTGTTCGCTAATCAATCGAAGGACTTTAGCCTGTTCGTTAGCTTAACGACGTTCCGCGCTGGGTTTTTACGACCGTTAAGAGCTGTGGCGTATCAGACTCTCTCTCAGACTCACTCCTTTCGTCTCGCTGTGCCTTTCCTTCTCTTTCTCACTTCCTTCTTTATCTCGATATATATCTTTCTGATTGTGCAAGTGATTTTTGTCCCTGTGGTTTCATGGTCCAATCTAATTTTTTTCACCCAGCAGAGAGGAGCGAGTTGTTTTCTCAGATTGAGTGCCGTGGCCCTGCTTTCTTACTGGAGTGAAATGAAATGGAGCAGAACAGATGGAGGCATTAATAGACTTGACTTCATAAACCACATGAACTCCAGGTACATTCGAGTCCTGTGAAGCAGCTTCCAGAAACTGCTTTCATTTCATCGTCACAAATGAATGACTTATAGTGGTAGCTTTGAGGCCACGCCTCCTTTACAGGGACTGATTGGTATAAAGCCTCCTTCTTCAGGACTGATGGTATAAAGGCCATGCCTTCTACACTGGGACTGATACTGTAGGTATAAAGGCCACGCCTCCTTCTTCAGGACCGATGGGTATAAAGGCCACGCCTCCTTCTTCAGACTGATGAGTATAAAGGCCACGCCTCCTTCTTCAGGATTGATGTTATAAAGGCCACGCCTCCTTCTTCAGGACTAATGAGTATAAAGGCCATGCCTCCTTCTTCAGGACTGATGTTATAAAGGCCACGCCTCCCTCTTTAGGACTGATGGGTATAAAGGCCATGCCTCCTTTATAGGGATTGATGGGTATATAAAGGCCACGCCTCCTTCTTCAGGACTGATGGGTATAAAGGCCACGCCTCCTTCTCCAGGACTGATGGGTGCAAAGGCCACGCCTCCTTCTTTAGGACTGATAGGTATAAAGGCCACGCCTCCTTCAGGACTGATGGGTATAAAGGCCACGCCTCCTTGTTCAGGACTGATGGGTATAAAGGCCACACCTCCTTCAGGACTGATGGTATAAAGGCCATGCCTTCTATACTGGACCTGATAACTATAAAGAACACGCCTCCTTCACTATAACTGATATGCATAAGGCCACGCCTTCTTTAACGGGCCAGGCCCCCTTACGTTCTTTTTTGTTTCTTTCTTGCAAATAAAACCGAATCTGCATTAATTTCTTCTTTCCTCTTAATAGATCTATTTATATTTCTCTTGCAGGCTCATTTTGGCCTCGAACAGAGATGAGATTTACATCAGGCCGTCCAAAGCTGCCGACTGGTGGGGCAGCGGCAAAGACATCCTCAGCGGTAAGAGCACAGTCATGTGACTTTGACCCGCGTCGTCATCTTTATTGCTCACTATATGGTTTATAGCACCTATATATAATATCCCACTACATACCTTCTATACATACTGGATCAGTTCATATGAACACACCTTTGTGTAGACGAGTCCAAGTGTAACTTGTTTTTCAGTCAGAGCCGTAATAAATAACCACCGATGTGAGAAAAGAGCACGTTTCTCGTACCGGCTCGCTCCGCTTCTCAGGGATGAGTGTGAGTAATTGACTGATCACAGGATACTAGACGGCCTGAGGGAGAAGGTCCGGGGTCACGTTGTCGTTCGCTGGTCTCTGTTTGTGCCACTTATCATGGGGTCAGTGACCGACAAGGGCCTTTAATTGAAGGCCGCGTTGATGCGAAGTGACAGGAATGAAGTGCAGAGAGGGAGGGGAGGAAGGGTAAGAGCGGAGGAGGGGGGGTTAATCTGCTGAAAGAGGGACGAGAGGATGAATGTTGATGAAGGGCGACGCAGAACATGGAGCCCACGGGATTCTCAGGGCAACGTGAGCGGCTTTGAGAAACAGATCCGATGGTCCGCGTCATGCTTCTTTCCTACGGGCGTATACACCAAATTATATTTGTTTTGGCTGTTAAAGGTGTAGTAGGTAATTTTATTATTGAATTATTGAATTGATTCTTTTTTATTATTGTTTTTCTTCTCCTAATGTGTCGATCCCAACCCACAGTATCTTACCTCACCTGCATGATGTCTAGAAAATGAATGACAGGAGCACAGACACTAACAAACCTTTCATGGTTTTACCATTGCAACATGAATGCTTCGTTCTGATTGGCTGGAACGTGTCCGTACATCTTTCTGGTTATTCGCAGTCTTATTTATGTTTGCTTTCGTAATGCTTCAGTAAGAAATAATAGCATTTCTGAAGTAAACGTTCGGGAAAGGGGAGTCTCCAGCGTCAGGGCTTTGAAACATTGACAAGACGAGAGCGAAAGTATAAACCGGCAAAAATGAATTCGCGTGTCAGTCACTAATAGACTGGAAATATCTTCACTTCAAGGCGTGTCACACTCTGAGGGTATTATTCCTCACCTAATAGTCGAGCCTGTCTCTTAAAAATCGTATAAGATTCATTAAACGCGCTCTCAGGAGACGGGGGGGTTCGAAGTCTTCAGGAAATTAAACGCACTTTCAATGAAGTGGATATGAATTATTTAAAGAAAATTCTATCTCGCCGTCGTTTGAATAATCCCGAGCGCAGAAAACTAGCCAGGTTTAATCATATGGAAATCCTTTTTTTTTTTTTCCTTTCCATCCAGGGGCTTCTTCTGTCCGAGCTGGGTTGTTCTAATGTTCCTGCAGGTGGAGGTTACTGAAATAATGTAACATACATTATTGTGTGTGTGTGTGTGTGAACTCAGGTGTGGATATGACGGAAGGGAAGGAAGGTGGATCCTGGCTCAGCATCAGTAAACGAGGCAAACTCACAGCTCTGACCAATTACCTGGAACACAAGAACAATCCGGAAGCTCTGGGCAGAGGTGGGACCTTTCACTCTTCTGAAAATTTCAAATAAACAATTCAAAAAGGAACTAATGTGTATACGTTGATGTTTTAGGAAACATTTTCCTTCCAATGACCAATCACTGAGCACTATTGCTTCCAACAACCAATCATTGATCCTCAGTAGTTTCACCTGTGCAGCAGTTTGTACTTATTTACGTTTCTTTTCATTATTTAATTATTTCATTTATTTGCTCACAGGGTTTTTGGTGACGAATTTCATGACCGAGAACTTGGACAGCTTCTCGTACCTGCGCAAGCTGTCGTCCGAGGGTCACCTGTACAACGGCTTCAACCTCCTCACCGCCGAATTCAGGTATCTGCTCAACAGGAGTGAAGGGGGTTCCAGAAGTGCAGAAATAAAAAGCAGAAGGATAAATAGGGTATGAGGTCATATGTACAGGGGTGAGTGTGAATAATGCACAGAAAGATACCATCTTTTTTTTCATAATGAAGAAGATCTGGATTTTTTCCCCTCTCTCTCTTTTGTGATGTGGAATAGAGCTCTAAAAGAAGTAATTATGTCTGATCTCAAAGGTCTAATCCATTGATCTGGCCACCTGCTCTCGCTGCTCTTCTGAGAACTGGATGGACTTTAAGAAGCCTGTTTAGAATTCAGCTCCACCGCCGTTCCTTCCAGCACACCCAGCACACCCAGTACACCGTGTCCTCTGGGGCTTCGTGGGCTCTTTGTTACAGTGAGGGGGGTTTATATTTGAAGAGCTGATTCCAGCAGACACAGCTGTGGGATTAGGGGATCTGAATAGTAAAGCGTTGGCGTGGCCGGAACAGACGGATGGCATGGTGTTCTGGAGCGTTAAAGAGGTTCATAGAGTAAAAATTATTCGTTTCGTATCAGTATCCGGGAAGCCGTGAGTGGCTCGCAAAGTCGTAGGTCGTCTTTACAACATCTGGAATAGCAGCAAGTTTTAGTTTACATCCCCCCCAAAAAAAGGAGCCTAGCAACTCAATACGACTCTCCAGCTTTGAAGGTCCACTCACTCATAACTCTTATTCCCACTGACCAATCACTAATCACTAGTTTTTCCTCTGACCAATCACTGATTCCTATTGTTCCTGATTACTAACTATAGGCTTAGCACTGGTGTTCTGAGAGAACCAATCGATGATCACAATTGCCTCCAACAACCAATCACTGATCCACTTTTTTACCAAAAAAAAACAACCACTTCATTTCCCCCCCAAAAACAATCACCGATCTTCATTTTCCCCAAAAAAAAACCAATCACTGATCTTCATTTTCCTCCAAAAAACAATCACTGATCTTCATTTTCCTCCAAAATCATTCACTGTTTCTTCCAGTCATTTATCAGTATTATTTCCTCTGACCAATCACTGCTCACCATTGTTCCCACTGACTTATTATTGATGGCCATTGTTTAAAAAACCAAGTCACTGCTCACCATTGTCCAGAAACAACCAATCACTGATCAGCTTTGCTCGTCCCACACCACTACCTCTTTTTCTTTTCTTTCATAGTCTTATACGCTTGTTTTTTATTTGTGTAGAATGTTGTAAACGAAGAGCTTTCCCCAGAGAAAAACATTTCTCCACACAGAGCGGTAAATTCGAACGCTTTCACTCAGAACTCAGTGTTTACGTGATGGTATACGATAGCAGCCGGGCGATGATCTAAAAACTCCCCACGTAAACACGTTGCGCAAACGCATTAACGATTTTTCTCGCCAGTTCCCGCGTCTGGATTGACCTATCATGCTAGGAAGCCGCTTATCAGCCGCTCTCTGACCTTCGGCCGTGGGTTCCTCTCTGTCAGTACAGACTTTCCAGAAGATAAGGCTGAGCAACGATAACACGGGCGACGATAACGCTCCACGTGCGCTGTTAACCTGACCTGTAAAAACGATTCTCTGAGGAATTTCCTTTAGCTTAGCCATTTGTCATCAAAAAATTATCTTAACGGAATAAAAAATCGATAAAAATGTAATATCACAATTTAACTGGCTAATATACTGATTTACTTTGTAACTAATGATCCTTTCACAGGAACTTGCGTGTCTCCGTGTGACATCTGACCTCCGCGCTCCCTGGTTGTTAGCGCTGATCCTGATTAGCATGCTAGCCGTCGTCTCCTCTCTCTTGCTGCTCGTCGGTGTGTTATGGCTCTCGGGGGCCGTGCCAGTGTTGGATGGAGATAAATGGAGTGTATAATGGCGCTAATTTGTGTGTTTAGTGTTCGCTAATTGTGTTTCATATACCCGTGTCGCCCCCACGCAGAGCCAATGAGGACACTGTGTGTTACTATGGAAACAGGGGCAGTCCGGAACCTGAGCGCCTCAAAGCAGGTTTGTTGTGTTTCTTTCTGGACAAGCACACACACAGACACACACAAACAGCAATTTGTTTCCATGTACTGTACATTGTATGTTGTATACTTGACAGAAATGCATGAGCAGTGTGTCTTTGTGTGTGTGTGTGTGTGTGTGTGTGTGTGTGTGTGTGTGTGTGTGTGTGTGTGTGTGTGTTTCAGCAGGAATCTATGGTCTCAGTAACTCTCTGTTGGACACTCCCTGGAGGAAGATGCAGCACGGTAAACAGCGCTTCACCAGTGTGGTGAATAAAATGCTGCCCCCTGAAGGTCTTGTCCAGGAACTGCTGCAAGTCCTTAACGACGAGGAACTGTGAGGACCTGTCTGTCTGTCTCTCCGCCAGCCTGTATGTGTGTCTCTCTCCATGTCTGTCTTTCAATCTGTCTGTCTACCTCATATTTTGGTCTGTATAACTGTCTCTCTGTCTCTCTTCCTGTCTGTCTCTCTGTATATCCTCCTGAATTTTTGTCTGTCTATCTGTCTATCCTCCTGATTTTCTATCTGTCTATTCTCTTGATTTTCTGTCTCTCTATCTGTCTATCCTCTGGATTTCTATTCTTCTGATCTACTGTCTGTCTCTCTGTCTGACTGATTTTCTTGTTGTCTCGCTGTCTGTCAGTTACACACCGTATATTTATTACTGCATGTTTCTGCACACTCGCATTCCTCTTACACACTGAACACCCCCCCCCCCCCCTCCCCTTCATCCCTCTGATCGTGTGCTGTAATCTCGGGGTTTTCACGTCGGCGTGTTAGAAAGGTATTTCCGAAGATCTTTCAATCGCCTGCAGTCTGAGGGGGCTGATTAATGAACTCCTCGTCTGGGCAGCAACTCGCATCTGTCTGATCCGACAGATTTCCTTGGATCTGACTTTCTTTCACACACACACACACACACACACACACACACACACACACACCTCTGTCTTTCTCTACACCTCATTATCAGTTCACAAACACAGACGGCTGTAGAGCCACACGAGTGCGTGAGCACGTCTTAGCGGTGTGTGGACTAGATGGAGAAAATGGAAACTGGAATGTTGATGAGGTGTTAATGTGTGTGTGTGTGTGTGTGTGAGATTAACCCAGACTAAACTCATATACAGCTATAATGAGCTTTAGAAGTGTCTTTGCTACACACACACTCACCCACACAAGATATGTGCATTCGTTACTACTACACGTGAGTGGCATAGTGGATCAGTCCATCGAAGTTTGCTGTGGGTTTATATATAATACTTCCACACCAGCGAGTATTAGGGGGCCAAGCATTTCCCCAAGATCAGTGCAAATTCAATTCCAACGGCGGTCTAATAGATACAGACATGCTAGTTTTTTTTTTTTATGTAATGTCTTGCGCCAAAGCGGTATTAATGTGCAATCATCTCTGCCAGACAAAAACATCCACGGGCTTCACCGGGGTCGTTCCTCTGTTTGTTTCTTACCTACTTGTCTCTTACTTATCGTCTGTCATTATCAATAAAAAGGAAAAATATGAGCAAATCGACTGTAGGGCTGAAAGTCTTGGGACAGCCAACTTTCACAGCCGTACTGTATGTGGTTCGTTCCCAAAAGTTCGAGACACACAATTGTATGAGATTTTACCTTCAAACTAGCAAAGGTCTGCTTTCACTGGGCTGGAAGTGTGTGGAGGATCTCCTGCTATGACCCTCAACCCTGTTGAACGTAATGGATGTTAACCCTGACTGCACCCCAGGCCTCCTTACCTACATCACTGTAGTAACACCTTTGAAGCACGAATCTCCACAAAAGTCTAATGGAACATCTTCCCAGAAGAGTGGAGGTTATAATAACAGGAAATAGAGACTAAATGTGGAACAGGATGTTCAATCTTGTGCTCAGGTGTCCACATACCTTTGCAGGAAATAGGATGGACTGAAAGTATTAAGTAATTGTATAATTACATGATATATTTCTTTCTCCTTTCTTTGTTCTCCCTCAGAAATACACCAGACAGCATGCAGGAGAGTCAAGGTGAAGGCTACAATAAGACCTGGCTCAAAGCTCTGTCCGCTGTGTGTGTACGTGCCCCGGGTTACGGCACCAGGTAGGCGAATTGGTTTTCTTTATGGGAGTGCCACACAGGGCCTCTTCTTCCAAGAGGAAGTGGTAGTAAAGGGAGGTGACAGCTCACTGATTAAGACATTAGACTTCAAATCAGAAGGTTGTGTGTTCAAATCCTAGCACCACTAAGCTGCCACCACTGAGCAAAGCCCTTAATCCTCAACTGCTCAGTTGTATAAACGAGATAACTGTGTATAAGGACGTCTGCCAGATGCTTAAATGGTGTGTGTGTGTAAACTCAGAAACAAAAAGCTGTTGCCATTCATGTAATAATTAAATAAAAACAAAAAAACGAATGAATACAAAGTATACAGATTCCCTATCAGCAATAACCATATCAGCCAATCATTATTCAGGTGGGAGTTGGGTTACGATTAATCGGTTTTGATTGTCGATTGATTAAACTATCGGCAAAAAGCCATACAATAGTTTTTCCGGTTTGTGTCTGTTTCTGGAGCGGCTGAGATTCGTCATTATACTGTACAAGAGCGGCCTCTAGAGGTGAAATACTGACTCAACTTGCTGTTTGCTTTGACAGTAAGACTGTGCCCTGCACCTCATTCATGTTATTTTTTAGTGCTTAAAATGAAAATGAATAAAATTTGAAGAATTTCCAGTGAAATACTATGGATTACAAATTACAGAATTCAATAAAATTCATTTAAACCTATTGTTGATATTACAGCTGAAGATTCACCCATTCTTTGTTTCGTTTCGGTTTCAGGACGAACACCATCATCCTGATTGACAACGAAAACAACGTCAGCTTTACCGAGCGCACCATGTTGAACTGCGACGTCACCCAGTGGAGCACACGGTCCTTCCAGTTCAAGCTGCAGGAATAAGCAGGCCACGCCCACCACTGCCACTCGTGCCTTTTTCCCCTCGTTCCATTTCACTCTTAGACTTTTTCCCCCTGAAGGCGATCGGAGGGCTTTTTATCTGCAGGCATCGCTGGGCAGGTTCATGAATTCTTCGTCACGTGGCGGACCCTGATCATGACGTCTGTGGTAGTTTTGAATGTTGCACTAAATGTTATTTTGGCCATAAAAAAAAAAAAAAAAAAACTAACTACAGTTTCTCAACATTGATATGAGGCGTGTTATAGTAGAGTAGTGTTATATTGATCTCTAATTGTTTTGAAGGCTTTCTGCCAAAGAAACCAGACTGTTTATTTTTTCATTAGGAGACATCAGTGTTTCATTAGTCACCTGGTATAAATGGTTCAGCTCACGTATAGCACAACTCAGGAACTGCACACCATGTACAGAGCTCTGATCACCACAATAAACCTTATTTCACCTTCCAAAAGTGTACAAACTGTGGCATGGAGCGTTTTCCACCCCACGTACAACATGTACCAATTTAAAAAGCAATATATGCTCTCTCCAAAACCACACTGGAAGCCCCTGCATAGCTTTTTCAAACATCTACTAAACACCTTGACAAGTCCCATCACTTCCACAACAAGCCTGCTGATAACCAATGAGTCCTACAGCAGGTTTCACCAAATCCAGATCATTCCCAATGGTGTTAAACCACAATCACTTCCACAGACGTTTTGACCAACCCCAATCACTTCCACAGATGTTTCAACCAATCCTGATCACTGCAAAGGAAGATTTGACCAACCCCAAGCACTTCCACAGATGTTTTGACCAACCCCGATCACTTCCACATATGTTTTGACCAATCCTGATCACTTCTACAAATGTTTTGACCAACCCCAATCACTTCCACAGATGTTTTAACCAACCCTGATCATTTCCACAGATGTTTTAACCAACCCCAGATTATTTCCACAGATGTTTTGACCAACCCCAATCACTTCTAAAAATGTTTGACCAATCTTTATCACTTCCACAGATGTTTTGACCAATCATGATCACTTCCACAGTTATTTTGACCAATCCCAATCACTGCCACAGATGTTTTGACCAACCCCAATAACTTCCACATATGTTTTAACCAACCCCATCACTTCCACAGATGTTTTGACCAGTCCTATTCACTCCAAAGTGAAAGGAGCAATAATTTAGATCCCAGACATCCTCATTAACATTAAAGAATTTATCCAGACTGCTAACTGCTAACAGTTTGGCAAAGTACCACACCACAGTCAGGTGTCCCAATTAGTTTGGGACAAAGACTTTGTAGTGTCTTGTTAGTGCTCTTTTGAGTGCACAATATATCCAAAAATAAGTGCACCCCTGACCCCCAAACTGTTGTCTTAGAATGTCCCAGCATAGCGATGCTCTTGTCCACAAAGCAGCGTGGTGTAGGACGTCCGGTACAGATGCCTGATATCTCCAATCCCATGGAAGGCCTTCAGATGACCCCCAACCTCCTCATACACCACAAATCCCCACTAACATCTAGGGGAAAGTTCTTCATGGAAGAATGGAACTGACAACACACCGAATGCTGAGGTGGAACACCTACAACATATGACGACCTGCACAAACACCTGACTAATATCAAAAGATTGCATCCCTCATTGACGTTTTCTCTTATTTGACTGTGCGTCAGTAAGGTGTCTAATGACGTCATGTTCTCTTCAGAGCTGAATGTGAAAATTTGACTTATTTAGGTTTAATAACATTTTTATTTAAGTTTGGTTTTTTTTATTTTTATTTAAACAATCGTGTACTTTTTTCTACATTAAAAGTAATTTCACGTTTTTGTGGTAAATCATCGATCTGATGCATAACACGACATGCATTATGGGTAATGTAGTCCCTAATTTTCGCCATCTTTGTTTCCCGTGAATGAATAAAGCCTGCTCGGGGAACGACATTTACCAGAATGCGGGACTGGGCGGAGAAACCGGATGTAGGCGTTAGCTTTAAAGCAACACCACCAAGGTTGTTCAGGTGCGTACCGAAAAAGAATAGCGGCGCGCGAGGTATGTCTGGAATAGTTTAGGGACATTTTATTTTAGATATTAAAGATTAGTTCGCAACCGTTTTTATTATTATTTTCCGTAAAAACGAGGTGAAGACAGAGGGAAGCTAGTCGGCTAATTCCCCAGCACAGTGTAACAGGCTAGCGAGGGTTAGCTGTCATGTAAGGCGCCTTCGGTACCGGCTTTTTACCATTAATATCGTTCTCATTATATTCATTGTAGTCAAAACTATTAAAAAATAAATAAAATCAGATTAGTCGGACATTTTTAGCGTTAATTTCGCTCTCCGATACAGAAATCAGGCGTGAAGTAGTTTAGAGCCTGAAAACGCATTAAATCAACGCGAAAGTTGGACAAAAATAGTGTCTAACTCTTCAAAACAACCAATAAATCCACTTGCTGTGAAAGAAAACCTCGGATAGGATTTATAAGTTACTTTCTCCTGTAGACCAAGGTCTGGAGTGAGCTTTTTCTCCTACCCGTGTTAGTGCGCGCCTCTGTGATTCGCTGCGAGGGTAAAGGGAAGAAATGTGGCCAATCAAAACACAGGACGTGGAGTTTCCGTAGCCAATCATAGAGCCGGGGGCGGGGTTTGCCGGGATGTGATTGGGCAAAAGAGAACTCTTGGGCAGTATTATTACGTAATAATGCTTTAATAAGCATAACGTTCATTTACTTCTGTTTACTCTTTTATTTTTTTCTCTCGTTACAGGTTTCTCTCGTTTTCCGGACCTGGTGGTGAGCTGAAAGCAGCGCCTCGTTTCCGTCCTCCTCTCATGTCCGTCCTTTCTGTATCCCGGTCCATCAGTGTCCCCTTTTCCTCCCCTCTCCCTTCCCCTCTCCGTCCCCCCTCGCACCCTTCTACCCCCCGTATCTGCCCCCCTGATGTGCAGGACCGCGAGTTGGACTCATGACCGCGTGGATCATCCTGCCCGTCAGCCTGGCCGCCTTCTCCATCACCGGGATATGGATAGTGTGAGTGAAGAAGCTGCTCAGTCCTGCTTTGGGCATCATGATGGACCTTCATTTATCTCTCTCTCTGTGTGTGTTTGTTTATACAGATATGCCATGGCTGTGATGAACCACCATGTTTGTCCAGTAGAGAATTGGTGAGCGCTCGTACACACACACACACACACACACACACACACACACACACACACTGTAATTCTGTGTACATTGTTCATGTTCTTTATGTCACTGAAGGTCCTACAACGAGACGTGTTCAGAGCAAAAGGCTGAACCGGGCTTCCCAAAAACCTGCTGCACCATCCAGGACATCCCTCTCATCAGGTCCACCCCACACCACACACACACACACACACACACACACACACACACACACGCGCACACACGCACACAAAAACACATAAAAAGGTAAAGTGCAGAGCTTTAGCCTTCCTAAATAATTCAAGAGAAAACTCAGGCCAGGATTGTAATATCACTGACTGAGTACTGATGGAAACAGAAGATGGATAGATGGATGAGTGGAGAAGTAGGGGGATGGAATGATTATGTGGCAGAAAATGAGTTGATGACCGGTGGGTGGACAAATGGGTAGTGAGAGGATGAATGGAAAAAAGAATGGATTTATGGACAAGTTTACTTATGGATGGACATGTGGATGACTAGAGCTAGACAGAACGGCAGATTCTGGAATAGATGTAGGGGTGAATGGATGGACAGACAGACTGAGGAATAGATGTACCGGTGGATATATGGACAAAGATGGATGGATGGATGGATAGCTGGATAGCTGGATAGCAGAGTTGATGGGTGGACAGACAGATGTCTGGATGGAGAAGTGGATGGATAGACACATGCATGGAGGAGTGGATGGATGAACAGAGGAGTGGATAAATGGATCGACAGATGAACAGAGGCATGGATAAATAGGTGGATAGACAGGTGCATGGAGGAGTGGATGGGTGGACAGATGCATGGAGGAGTGGATGGGTGGACAGATGCATGGAGGAGTGGATGGATAGACAAATGAATGGAGGAGTGGATGGATGGGCAGATGAATGGATGGATGGACGGACAGATGAACAGAGGAGTGGATAAATGGATGGACAGATGAACAGAGGAGTGGATAAATGGATGGATAGCTACATGGAGGAGTGGATGGATGGACAGATGAACAAAGGAGTGGATAAATGAATGGATAGATGCATGTAGGAGTGGATGGGTGGACAGATGAATGGGGGAATGGATGGGTGGACAGATGAATGGAGGCGTGAATGGGTGGACAGATGAATGGAGGAGTGGATGGGTGGACAGATGAATGGAGGAGTGGATGGATGGACGGACAGATGAATGAAGGAGTGGATGGATGGACAGATGAATGGAGGAGTGGATGGATGGACAGATGAACGGAGGAGTGGATAAATGGATGGACAGATGTATGGGGGAGTGGATAAATGGTTGGACAGATGCATGGAGGAGTGGATGGGTGGACAGATGCATGGAGGAGTGGATGGGTGGACAGATGCATGGAGGAGTGGATATTGACTGTGTTGTTTTGTGTTGCAGTAAATGCGGCTCGTTTCCTCCAGAGAGCTGCCTGTTCAGCCTCATCGGCAACGTGGGAGCCTTTATGGGTGAGAGTACTGCATCACACACACACACACACACACACACACACACACACACACACACACGGTAGTGCTGAGAGATACACTTCTAATGAACAAGGGAAGTGATGCATCCGTCTGGACATTACAAGGGTGTTTATTAAACCTCTAAAACACACACACACACACACACACACACACACACACACACACAGAGAGCTGCTGTTTTGAGGAGAAGCTCTGAGAATGCTTAATTTGTTTGAGTTTTGAATTTCAAAACGGCTCTCGCTCTGTCTGGAATCTGTGCTCTCTCAAACACTGGAAGTTCTCTCTCTCTCTGTGTGTGTGTGTGTGTGCGCGCGGGGTCAAGTAACACGGCTCGGTTACGCCTCACTAATGCCCTTTGCCTTCTCATGTTGTGTGTTCAGTGGTGATGGTGTGTCTGCTGCGCTACTCTCAGATCATCGAACACAGTCATCACTGTTGGACCAACACGAGCGGCCTGGTTTCCGGCTTTACCAATGCCGTGGGACTGGTCATGGTGGGAAACTTCCAGGTGAGTGCTGCACACGACTCTATCGCTCCCTCTTCATTCCTATCTGAGCCTGGATTGAGAAATCCGGTTGTTCCTGCAGGTGGACCACGCCAAGACTCTGCACTACGTGGGCGCGGGCGTGGCCTTTCCCGCCGGCATGCTGTTCGTGTGTTTGCAGTGCGTGTTGACGTACCGCGTCGCCGTCACGCCTCTCGATTACCTGATGGCCCACGTGAGGGTGGCGCTCTCCATTGGGTCTCTGATCGCTCTCGTCCTCAGTATCCTTCTACCACCAAACTACCTTCACACACCAAATCGCACCTTCACCAAACAAATCACACCATCCAACACCTTCAAACACCAGACCATCTTCAAAACACCATGATCTCCAACAATTACCATCCAGTACCTTCTACCACCAAACCACAACACCTTCATACACTAGTCCACAGCTATAAATACTGGATGATAATTAGAAGGTTCTCTAATAAGAAACGTCTAAATCCGTTGCGTTTCTTTAACCGTGCGCGTCAGGCGGCGCCTTCTTCATCCACGAGAGCTTCGTCCTGCAGCACGCCGCTGCCATTTGCGAGTGGGTCTTCACCGTCCTCATCCTCATATTCTACGGCACCTTCACCTACGAGTTCGGCTCCGTCACCAGGGACACCATGATGGCCGGGCTTCAGAGGAACCTCCCGCTTGGGGGCGGGGCTTCCAGGGAGCTGAAGACTCCGGGCAGGAGCAGCACCACATCTACACAGCTGAACTGCATGCCGGAGAACATTGCGATGCTTTAACCAGACCACACACGCGCACACACACACACACACACACACACTGCTGCCTTGAAATAAGTCCCAGAATTCCCCTGTGCTGCCCGGTTTTACTACGATTGATAGACGTGATATTAAGCAACACCTCTAAATTGTTACCATGGCAATTAAAAGGGGGTGTGGCCTAGACAACGCTTGTGGTGAACCTGGCACACGGTGCTTAGCTGCTGTAACGTTAACGTCCTCACACACACACACACACACACACACACACACACACACACACACACACACTAGAGGGATTTGTACCGTTTGTCTATCCAGTGTCCCTTTTTTTTGTTGTTGTTTTATCTCCTCCCTTGCACAAGGGGCCGTATTGTAGCGGCCTGGAGCTGCTCGCTGCCGCACGGACATGTTTGCACGTCACGCATGAACCACGTTATGGCAGTTATTCCCCCCTCCCCCACACACAATCAGGAATTGATAATCGAGTAGTTGCGACAGTAATCACTGCCTTATAGAGAATCATATTTATGCCTGTTTTTAAAGATAATATATAGAGATATCATAGGTTCTGTTTTTTTTTTTTTTTTGGGTGAAAATGTTTTTGGCATTATCCATCATACTCGCGCCATCCTCGTCACCTTCCTCATCCCTGCATCTTTAATCTCGGAATGTCATGCCAACGTCCTTTTTTCCCACATTTCGTTCCGTTGCCATGTCCACGTGTGTCCAGTCTACCAAAGCCATCGCAATATTTTGAACTGTACAGCCGGTTTTTTGTTGTTGTTGTTTGTTTGCGTTCTGACTGAAGTGTCAACTCTCTTGGGGTTCTCCAGGCTGGATCCTGGAGAATCCGTGTTCCTTCACCGGGAAGCTTTCCGTGGCCTTAATCTTCTGTTGCTTCAAAAACAAAAACGCTCGGTCGCGTCACTCCTTCGATTCCGCGTTTGCCGGATAGACGCGTCTTTTTTTTTGTTGTTGTTGTAGGATCCCGCTGTGGGGGCTCCTCCGTCTCCACAGGATTCCGAGGAACCTGTTTACCTTCTCGGAGTAGCGAGGACCGTTTCTGAGAAGCAACAGTTAGAGCCGGGCGATCGCCATCCTCGTCGTCATTTTAATATCCACGAACCGTCCAATCAAATGCAGGGTTCCGACACCGGAGACTCCTTTCATATCAGCCGTGGACACTGAGCCACACCCAGTACGAGACGTCTCATTGGCCAGTGAACATGCTAATCAGAGTGCTAAAGTTTTTTTCTTTCTTACAAACCAATTGTATTATACACGTGTGAACACAATCATCGAGGATCAGAGTCACATTCTATCCTCCTACAGAGGAGTTTCGTCGCCTGTTTTTTTACAAAAGAAAGACGTCTCTCCGTTCTCGCTTCCGTCACAGTCTGAAGTGCAGCACTGCACCCATCTTTTTTATCAGATTTTCATCAGGCTGGAAATCGACTGACCAGCGAGGGAGCAATAGAGTCCGATTTCATCCGCGTTCACTTTACACCAAAGTCTGCACTACATGTGTGTTTTTTTTGTTTTTTCTTATAATCTAGCCAACCTGCCATTTTATTCGTTCACTCGTCCGCCAGACAATCAGGAGTTCTCCAGTCTGCCCATTTTCTTTTTTTTATATATATATTTATGATCTATAGAAAACATCCAGCCAGTTATTTAGGGTGAAAACTTGCCAGGTTTTTTTTTTTTTATTTAATATTTGTTTGTTTGTTTGTTTCAGCCTGTTACACTTTTTTCCTGCTGTATTTAAATGTATTTTTTTATCAGCACAATTTGTTCAGAAAAAAAAAAAAAAAGGTTCAAATTCCAGAAACCCGAAATACACACCGGTGCAGAGTATTTTTTACTTTATAAAATCACGTTGTGCAAAAAAAACAAAAAAAAAAACAAAAAAAAAAAAACCTGTTTCGATGATTTCCATCTGAACGATTAATAAATACATGTGATTTACGTGTGTCTTTTTTCTCTTTTTTTCCCTCCAGAATAAAAGTATATTATTAATAGAAATTGTTTCATTTTGCACATTTATTCATTGGTTTAGTGATTAGGGGGAAAAAATGTTCCATAAAATAATATTTTATTAGTTTTTTGAAAATGTATTTATAAATGATAAATGTGTGCTGTAGAGATATCATTTCCGTTTCCCCAAAAATCCAGACGACATGAAATATAGCCACGTTATTACATTTTCTTTTTTATCTCCGATGTTACAAAAAAATATCCGGATTATGAAGTAACCATGACGACTATGCACTTTTTTTTTGTTTGGAAAGAACGTGATTTTTATGGACTACAGGACACTGAGCATCGTTTCTATTTTATATAAGAATTATATAGAAATAAATTTGGTCCAACTCACTTGCATCTGAGAGACAGCAGCTTGTCAGAGCCACATGCCAACACTAAAACCCTGTGTTTAAACTGTTTGTGTGTGTGTGTGAGGGATGTGTGTCAAGTGTACATGGCTCCATGTAGATCCCCCAGACGGTGTTCTCTCTGCCTTCTCCGATCCTACACACACACACCATATATATATATATAAATAATAGATCACTGTATTTTTGATTGTGTGTGTGTGTGTTTTCTCACCTTGTCCTTTTTGAACTCTTCATAGTCAGGGCTATCGGTGGGAAGCTCATGTCGACACAGAGGACACGAGTTAGTCTGCAACACACACACACACACAATACTCATAAGACAGACTGTAGTGTGTGTGTGTGTGTGTTTTTCTTTCTATGACTGTCTGAATCCTTGTTCTTTCTTAGCATCTCTTTTTCTCTCAGACAGTATCCATGATTCTTTGAAGTGTGTGTGTGTGTGTTCCATACCTTTCCCAGCCAGGGCAGGATGCAGCTGGAGTGGAACAGATGTTTACAGGGCATCTCTCGCACCGTCTCCTGCTCCTCGAACTCCAGAAGACACACAGGACACTTCAGCCCTTTATCTACTCAGAGACAATCAGATACACACACACACACACATTTGAGACACAACCTGAGGACGAGTTGGTGACACCGGGGCCCTCTAGCAGGCATCCAATAACTTCCTGTCGTTCGATTCGGACGGTCAGAGAGCGTCGCTATTCAGAGCTCGCGACCTGCATCTGTAGCAAACTGCACAAGTTCAAATACACTCATGTGGATTTAATGTCTGTTTTTTTATTATTCCACAACGAGAAATCGATTTGGCCGCATTTCCAAAGTCGCGAGGAAACGTCCCACAGTTGATCAGCTTCACCGTTTACCTGAATTTCTAAATCCCCAGGAAAAGCGTCACGCACAGAGAAGAGCCGTGGTGTGAAGATGTTGCGAGGTGGTTACCTGCTTGCTGTGGCGAGATGACGACCAGAGGAAGATTCTGCACCTCCCTCTTGGCCGCAGGAGGAGGGAGACGCTGATCCCACTCCGAAACATCCAGAGAGCCGAAGTCCACGTCCAAACCCTGCATCAGGGACCTGCAGAGGAACAGGAGATGAGACGCAGTGACTGAGATACAACCGTGCACTTACTTTTCTCCAACAGCTTTACAGAACTTAAGAGTGAGAACTAACATGAGCACTATGAGAAACGTCCTTTCTACAGCGCAACATCTGAGATCATCACAGATCCAACACCAGCTTCTCCATGCCAGAGGCTTTAAACACTCAAAGAGGTCCAGTGTCCAAACACTACATGGAGTGGACTCCAGATGGCGCTGTTACGTCTATAGATGGTTCGGGATGTTTGGAATCTGAATCTGAACTTCTTTAATGGTCCATAATCTTCATAAGGTGAAGCTGGATCAACCCCGTGTGTGTGTGTGTGTGTGTGTGTGTGTGTTATAACCTGGCCAGTTCCAGCAGGGCGTTTTGTCTGTATTGCTCCTCAGGGTCTGTGGGCTCACAGTCATGTTCATCAAAATACGAGCTCATGATGAACACACACACACTCACTGCTCAGTCCTGTGGACACACACACGCGCGCGCGCGCACACTTACAGCTCAGTTCTGTTCTCAGTTTCACTGTCGGTGTGTGAGATTTTAATAAACAATTAATGAATTCTTATGTTATTATTGATCATTTATTGAAGATTAATTGACAATTAATTTATAATTGATGAAGTTTCTCACCGTTTCTGATGATTTCCGCCTCAGTGTGTGTGTGTGTGTGTGTGTGTGTGGACGGTATAAACTCTGCAGTATCATCCACACACACACGGGCCTGGTCCCAAACTCCTCCTCACTCACTCCACATGACCCCTACACACTACCGAAAACCACTAAACACGCGCCCTATCTAGTGCACTTAGATAAAACACAACTAGCTGTTTGAGTAGCAGCCGAGTTCGTCACTTCCGGTATTGAGTTTCAGTTTGTTCAGGGAAAAAAGAAAGATATAAATCAAATCTCAAAAAAATAAATAATTGCAGTAATTAACATAATTTTTTTTTCTCCAGAAAAATAACTAAAAAAAATATTTAAAAACATTATAGTCAATAATTTCTGTAAAAACAGCTAAATAAAGCAACATGAAAAAATAGTACATTGTATTATAATATATTATGTCTAAATTTTTTTGTAAAGAAAAATCAATTCTTTTTTTCTTTTATGAGAATATACATTTATTTACATATACAATATATACATAAATACATATAAAATAATTAATATTAGAACAGCTGAATAAAGCAAGAATATACATTTGTACAAAATAAAAAAAAACATAAAAAAAAAGATTTAAACTTAAAAAGAAATTAAAAAAAAAAGGAGGAAATGACACTCCTCCTCCTCATTATTCCTCCACTCCTGCTTCATTTGATTCAGTACTTCTTTTAATTTCAGAATTATAATTTTGAGATTGTTTTTTTAAATCGATGAAATATCTTCTCTAAGGTTTGTACCATATTATCTACTAAAGCTCTTTTTTGGTCTTCACACCTCCAACACCAAAAGCATGAAGCTAAAGCTGGAGAGTGTGTGTGAAGCTCAAGAGCACCGTTCTGAATCCTTGGAGGAACAAAAAGGAAATTCCACGAGCTGGTCTGGTGAGACATCATGAGAACCAGTGATAGTGGGTCCCAGTGATGATGACGCTGACGACGATGCAGACGATTAACAAAAACAAAAGGCAATAACAACACGTCTTCCAGTTTACGCAGTGCTGGTCCTGGTGTTCATTCAGTCTGAAGGTGGTCCTTTTGAAGAGCCGACTCTGGAATAGGAAATTATATATATATATATGAGATTGTGATTTTTCACAAGTCTGGGATGCGCCACTAGAGAGTCTTTATGATTACAGCTGCAGCAGAACTACAGTATTTCTACATAATGAAATCACACATACACACTCCAACAGCCGCTCGGCTCTCACGTCCAGATCCTGGAGGTTTTCCCCACGCACATTTATGTTGTTCACGTTATTCTGCATGATGGTCTGAACCTCGTCTAAATCCTGATTTACCTTCTGCAGCAAGGTCTGTGTTTCCTCCTGATTATAACACACACAACACACACCCAAACACACCCACACACACACACACCCACACACACACACACACACACTCATCAGTGACTGTTCAAAACCAGGAAACTGCTACAGAGAAATTCAGATACACAAACATTCTTTTTTATAAAAAGTAGTAATAAACAGATAAAGATTACACCTTTGTCAAGGGGGGAATAATATTACACTCAGGAGCGTTAATTATTTTCTGAAAACACCATCCAGTGGTTTATTCCGTATTTCTTTATCTAGCTATCTTTTTTTCCCTCTTTTTTTTGTTATATAGACAAATAACAGTAACCATGGTAACAATCTTCAAGGTGTTATTTCCCTCAAAGGTGAGCGCTGTAACAGTAAACTTTTTTTTTTTTTTTATAAAAACAGTTGTGAAGGAAAAGAGCTTCAGATTTCACATACCAACAGCAGCTTTACACTGGACCATGTAAAACATCCTGTTCTGCTTCAAATCTTTCAAAAGTGCAACAATTACTGAGGAAAGAAAGAAAAAGAAGAAAGAAAGGAAATGAGAGAAAAAAGAGGAAAAAATACTTACCATAATTGTTCTCTTTTCTGTGCTCTGTTCACTGAAGGACGTCTGAATGGCAGCACAGAAACTCCTGTAGCTCTGATCCTGAGCTCTGGTCTTGATTGCCTTATCTCTTGTGTGATTGTGTGTGTGTGTGTGTGTGTGTGTGTGTGTGTGTGTGTGTGTGTGTGTGTGTGTAGCTAGGGTTTGTCATCCTCATATAAAAGCTTTATCCAAAGCTTTCATATGAACTTTCATATGTATAAAAGCTTTCTCACCTTGTGCCGATGACTGGGTTGCCAGATAATCTGGACATTCCACACCTGATTCAGCTCATCAGTCATGTCACACACTTTAAAACACACACACGCACACACACACACACACACACACACACAAATTCTTTACCCATTAGAACTTGACACACTTTAATTCTTTATATTTAGATTTAATCAAAGATCTGATCCAGAAAAATAGAGTTTAAACATACATATTAAACAAAATATGAAATGTGACTGTGGAATTTCTGGCCACAATATTTAATGAACACACATTTAATGCTAAAGTTATTAAAAACAAAAAGCAACAAATGTCTCCCAAAATAAGTGTTTCTATGTTTTTCTTAAAAAAAAAAATGTCATCTATCTATCTATCTATCTATCTATCTATCTATCTATCTATCTATCTATCTATCTATCTATCTATCTATCTATCTATATTTATATATAATATCAAATTAATAAATCGGGAGAAAAAACTATGGAAATAATTTGAACAAACAAATAAATAATAAAAAGATGTGAACAATCATTACAAAAAAATGAACAAAATATTAATAAAAAAAATTTATTTAATATTTGAATATAAATTATTTTCTCTTTTTGAAAGCATATAAAATAGGGAAAAATAAGAGAAAGAATGATTTGGCTAATATTATTAATACGGGTACTATTAACATAATTAATAATATTAATAATGTGTAATATTAATAACAGTATTTTTTTATTTACTAACAGTAATAATTAAAAACTGTTGATTTTCCACAGCATTGCTCTGTCCACACAATCCGTCAATCTGGCAACCCTGTACTGTGCGATTTCAAACTCCTGGTAATGAGTGTGTGCTCAAGATTGTGTGTGTATATTTCACTCGCATTGTTCCTCAGGCCAATCACTTTCACTTTCACTTTCTCCAGAGACGAGGGGAAATCCAGATGTGTTGCATCACTTCGGTATTTCCTCAAGCTAACAAAGCTTTTATTTCAAATGTCATATTATTCATCTTCATATCCCTTTTGTCCCAAATTCAAGCCTTTGTGATAGATGGGAAAAAAACAGTGTCATTAGAAAAGAATCCACGGCGTGGTGTTGTGATGAAGTGGATCTACATCACACCACCTTTAGATTTGATTTATGATGATTTCCTATAATATCATAACCCCTAACTTATCACTGAACCAGACTCAGATTTATAACAGTTTCCTGATAAGAAGAGAAAAACCCCAAACGTCATATCACTCTCAGTTTCAGCCACAAAACGTGCGATGCGCAAAAAACTACATCGCACACCTGCCCAGCTGTTGCCGTTAATTACTGTAACACCGCTGTTTCGCTTCTGCTTCTTTGTCAAACTGTAGTTCTGTTTTTGTGACTTTGATCAGACATTATGTTCACGGTAGTTGGTCCTACATCGGTTTGACTGAGGAGGGTGGAAAGAACTTCCGCACCAAATTCGGGCCATGTCCTGCTAACGCTCTGTAAGGAACTCCTGAAAAGTGTATTAGAATCTATTCATTCAGGCAGAAGTCCAGGCAGGTGGTACAGGTCTTACGCTCTCTTGATTATTTGCAGAAATAGCAAAGTCTTTATACCTGGCTAAAGAAAAATTGTGCAGTTCATGGAACTTGGGGTAAAACATGGTCTTGGAATCCTTGGACCCCACACCAAATTCAGAGGTTGTGAATGCATCATGCTCCAGAACTACCAGACTCCAGTCACCTCATACCCTAATGATAGTGCCCCCATCCCCCAATAAAATAAAACCTCTTTGACCCAAAGTGACCCTCCAGACTCTGAAAAGTAAACAGTGATACAATATGATACTAACGGGTTTAGTTTGAACAATCAGCACCATTCAGTAAAAAAAAACCCTAAATCAGATGATCTTAAAAAAAAAAGGAAGTCGCACAAAAGATAAGCGAATATACATCGTTTTGATTTGACACTGTTACAACCACAAAAATCCCCTTGAGTACATTTTACAATGTTCATCATCGTGGTAAAATATCTGTTCTCCTTTTAACTGTAGCTGCAATCGTGGTGCATGGGTGGTGCTGTAGTGGAAAAATAATCAACAATGGAGAACCGGGTTTCTGAACCAATGCTGATTGGAGGCTACTGTTATTCTACTTCTTCTTCTGAGAGAAAAAGTCTGGTTAAAAACTTCAGAAGGTTCCAAGGTACATTTCCACCAATCTATCTCCATTTAGAACAATCTATCTTCTAACCATGGGGTCAAATTTGTTTTAGGTCATAACTTTTTGAAAGTGTGCGAAAACCATCCCCGGAGGTCGTTCGTAAACCAGAGGCTCAAGTGTGTAACTGGTTTGCCATTTGGGGGAATACCTGAGGTAGATTCTTGAGCACAATATAGAGAAGTGAGAAATCGTGTGGCATTCCACATTCACGCACACAATAAGATGCAAAATACACAATATTTTAATAAAATCCAACAAAAAAACAACCCTGAAAAACCAGAGATGTTCATGGTTATATTCTTATATTTATACAAAAATGATCAATTGTACAGAAAAGGTGACACAAGTAACATTCTGAAGCAAAAACCTGGAGTTTTTGGGAACAGCCCTGTAATTTCATAAAACTATAAAAAAAATTGCTAGATGAGTGTGTTTTCTATGTACTCTATCTAGATTCTGCTTTCAGAACGTTTTTTTGAGTGAGAAGTGTGAGACTATGTGGAAGATTTGTTGTAGAGCTCTGACAGATGCATTGTCTAGATAAACAACTTCCAAGAAATGTGAAGTTCACAATAACAGTAAATACTGTAGGGACAAAATGTGGGATGGGATTTTCAAAAAAATGTACATACAAATCTTTTGTCCATTGACTAGATATGAACATATATATAAGAAAAAAACTCCCTGAGACAAAATGAGAGGGAAAAAACCTGTTTCATGAAACTAAAATGAAACAGGAAGAAGAACTAAATATGCGTAAATATACAATGGATACTGAAATCTGTAACGACTGAAACCCGGAGATAACATTTAGCGTGTGCGAGGTTTAGCACAGATGTGATGCTAACACAAGGACCGTATTCGGCCATTTTGGATTTCTCCACATTTTTTTCATCAACATTTTTCCACCTCTTTGGCAGACATTCCTTTTTTTTTTTTGCCCTGTCTGTCTATCTGTCTGTCTGTCTTTCTGTCTGCCTGTCTGTCTGTCTGCCTGCCTGCCTGCCTTTCTGTCTGTCTGTCTGTCTGCCTGCCTGCCTGCCTGTCTGTCTGTCTGTCTGCCTGTCTGTCTGTCTGTCTGCCTGCCTGCCTGTCTGCCTGTCTGCCTGCCTGTCTGCCTGCCTGTCTATCTTTTAAAGACATGAAGGGAAGTGTTTAGAAATTGTATAGACAATAGATTTAGAACAAAAAGAAAATGTGTATTATTGCGCAAACATCTGAAAACATTTGAAATCCTCAGGAACTTAAACGACTGTTCTTCTTCTTCTTCTTCGTCATTGGCTTCTTGGCATTTTTCACTAGTGTCTCTGATCTCTTCATCCTTATTGTAAAACCCCAACAGCGATGCAGATGATGATGATGACCAAAGCAACCAATGCTAAGGCGACCACAACTATCTTCCAGATCTTACATTGCAAACCTGTGTTTTCCTTTTCCATCTTGTTTCTCACTCTCTTCGATGTCTTGTGAAACCTTTTGCTCTGTAATAAATAATATACCAACAAACATATTTAAAATTCAAGTTCGTATTTTGTCAATTGTATGTATGTACAGTATAGCTTAGGAACGTAATGTCCATTTTGTCATCTCACCTACATAAAAACAACTCTACTCAAATCTACTGGTGATTAGATTTTTTTTTTGGTTGAACTTTTTACGTTTTGAAAAACCTGAACGCACAAAAATGGGGAACAGCTAACGTCATATACGTGTGCATATAAAAAAACGTCATTCTTACACTCTCAAGCAGCGCCTCAGCTCTCTCATCCAGTCTCTTGAGTTTTTCCTCGCGCTCTTTCACGTTGGTGTAGTTGTCCTGCATGATGATCCGGACCTCCTCCACATTGCCCTGAAGCTGCTCCAGTTTGCTTTGTCCCTCCTTTTAAACACAAACCCAACACACACACTGAGAACGCAAAATATTTCGAATGAAAACCATCCATGTCCATTTCCAGTATGAGCATTGAGAACTTCTGAGGACATTACCCACAATAACTAGCTTAAAAAAAAAAGAAAGAAAAAAAGAGCGCCACCTTCAGGCCAAAAATAAACGTTTTAAATGTTTGAATTTTTTAAGTTAAAACAGAATTCTAAAAAAAATAATACAATAGTATCAGGGGTGTTAAGAAATATTGGTGTTTGAAGTTGTGTGTGTGAGTGTGTGTGAGTGCGTACATACGTAGCTTTGGAAACCTTAATTAATAATAAAAACTTTATTTAATAAAATTGTTGGACTCGAACGCACTCGCTTTGTTTTCGTTTTTTTGTTCTCACGTGATTTCTCGTTTGCAATTTGTTAAATAAACGCCACAGAACAATGGCTGCAATGTGGAAAGACTTGCATTTCAAGACCCAAAAATAGCAATGAGGAATCGATGTAGAGCGTTTTCGTCTCTCTAGCTAGCATGAAATGATTGTGATTGCTTTACATGATTTCTCACATGCATCATTTATTTCACATAATTCATCTAAAATCACACTAAATCGAGTTCTTTTGGACAGTTTTAGATCAGAACATATATATTGACATTATGTTTTATATATATATATATATATATATATATATATATATATATATATATATATATATATATATATATATATATATAAAATCCCCTCAGGCCACACCAGACTTTTGACATGAAGATGTGAATGTATATATACATGTATAGACCTGCAAAGACCTGCAAGGTGCTTCAGGCGTCTCATAACATTTAAAATCACGGCATACCTTTACGGAACATGAAAGCAGGGAAGGTGAAGCTATACTTTGAAGTTGATATTATTTATATAAAAATCTAAATTACAAATACTTTACCATGTCGGTGGTCATTTTCCTCTTTGTCTTCTTTTCTTCTAAAGGATGTCCGTTCCTTGTTTCTCGTTAAGATCTTCTCTCTGAACTCACTTACAGTCATCTGAGCTCTTTTTTAAAGGAGTGTTTGTTTTCAACCTGCGTGTACCTGTATACGTCACGGGTTGCCAGTTTCAAGGCAAACATGATTCAACAATGTATGTTTCCTAAGACCACTGGGTCCTCGTAAACATACATTCTTTAGATTGTCTACGGGTTCTTTTAAGCATTTTCATTTATGTTTTATTGTCAGAAAGGAAAAGAGATACCTATTTATAAATATATGTATTCCATTAAAAAAAATAGATGCTTTTCTGCAGCCTGTAACTAACTTTCCGTCTGGTTTTCTCTTTAAAACGATCACACAGGGAACCACAGACAACTGATGCCATTTGCAAGGCAAATTATGGAGAAACATTGATGCAAAGGTGAGTAGCCTGCAGGCCACATTTACCAGTTAGACCTCCAACCATGCCAAAGAGCCAGTGGCGAGTTCACAACCAGGAGAAACCTTTTATCATTACGTCGCTGAACCCTTTACCTGGGGATAGGACAACTCTCCGCCACCTCCTATCGCTGGATCCAGAATCCCTGCCAAAGACAGAAGCTGTTCCTCTTAGCCTACTTTGCTAACTCGTAAATACTCTCCTGCCCATTGATTAAAATGCCACTAAGAAATCTTTACATCCACAAAGCAAATAATTGCCCCACCATGCTTTTCTGCATGCAAACACTATACTTAAATTTGCTTTCTTCTTTCTCTTTAAGGCTGACTCCACCCCCACTTCCTAGGAACAGTACATTTGGCCATTGTCACCTCATGATGCTTGAGGTGCCCGCTAGCCTGAACCTGCCCCTGTCTGTTTCTTGTGAACTGGTTTGTTGATTTCATCTGCTTTAGACCTGCTTTATCTTCTAGTGCTTATAAACAAGGTAAATATATATGATGGCCACATGGAAACATTCTTCCCACACCAGACTGATTAGTCAAAGCAGTATTAATTGGTTTGGACTTTCAGTATCACCATAAGCTAGCGTTTGTGCATTTCTGTTGCTGTTTTAATACTGTGGGGGGCCAAGGGTTTATAAACCAGCTCAAGGTTTGACACTAGTTATTCTACCAAATGTAGCCTCTTTTGACCCCCCCAAAAAATCTGATCATTTTCAAACAGAAAAGCTGGTAGATTCTGGACATCTCAGTCAGTCTCTGTATCAGTTGCCCAGAAGTAAACAGGATCACCTCAAAGGCTGCAATGAACGAATGAGTAGATTGCATATCCCATTGCAGTCCTTTTCTGTAGTTGTTGCCACCCACATTTTCTGGCACCTGGCCTACTGAATCTGAAAATAACCAAAGTATTAACTTGGGTGTCTCTGTTTGCAGGGTCGAAATGAGGAAGAGCTTTAAAAAAAGATCAGGATGAGCCATGAAGCAGATGTTATAAACCAAACATTTAGAGAAAGACTGTACCATGTTTGGAACTCTGTGGAGCCAAATAAAAGTGTTCTTGCACAGTTGTCCTACTTGGTTTCTGATATTCAAGGACTTTTTCAAACGCTATGTGGCTACGCTACTTTTCTTCTCTAACCCCACTCTCTAAATAGACTTGAAAAGGTTTACATTTTCCCCCTCTTTTTTCTAACGTTCCACATCAAGTGTGCTCTTGAATTGGTTTCCTCTACATGTACCTTGCCACCATTGTCCTGCAGAGGGCAGTACTGCACTGATGAATCTCTCTTCATAGAACTTCCTGCTTTAAAAAAAGAAAAAAAAAATTCCTTTCTGTTTCCAGCCATCACTGATAATAGAATCTCTATGAATAGCTTTGTGTATCTTTTCCTTACATATTTTCCCACAGAGCAAAAAAATGTGATGTGCAATAGGTCCCAGTCTGCTAACTGTGATAGCAAGGGCATGGGCCATATCTCAATATACTCAACTATTGAGAACTCCTCAGGATCTCAGAAGACGAACAGGAATCTGTAGATCATAATGGACAATTTTGGTGGACAAACTTTTCTTGGTACCACATCCCTCATCTCTGGGTTTTTAGCTTGTTCACACAAAAGGGATTGCATTACCCTTGCCTAAACCTTTATTTCCTGCTTCCCTGGATCTAGTTGAAGGTTTGATCATTAACTTCTGAACTCGTAATCGACTGTAACAATGATTTGTTCCATCCAAACTCTCTTTCACTACTTTTCTGAGGTAAATTTCTTGCTCGACAACATTTAAACGTGTTCAAAATAGGACTTTTAACATAGCATTAGAAAAGTAATAACTCAGGCAGCAAAATGAACGAAATGTTTTGTATTTAGGACAAAAATCATCATCGGTCTTACAAACAAATTGACAACTCAAAAACGACAAAAGGAAAAAAATACCACATTTGCTTTAATTGTAGCAGCATGAAGTTCGGACGCACCTGAATCAGAGGCGAAAGAACGTGGCTCGCAATGCTGAACGACAACAAGCTTTTGTGAAGCGTTATTTACTTTTACAGGCAATAGAAATTGGAATCTTTGCAAATTAAACAAGCTTGCACTCTTAGAAAAGAAAGTTCAATGCTAGGTTGTACGGGTGGCTAATCGGTTTAGCGAAATAACATTCAAAGTGGGATCTAATTAGATCTTTAAAAAAAAAAAAAATAGACACCCATTCAAGACTGAACTTCGTAGTAGCATTTAGTAACAATTTCTCCACAGAATTTTATCCTACGTTGTGGATTTTCCATTCAAGGTTCCTAACAGCGACCCGTTTTTTTTTTTCTTTTCTTTTCTAAGAGTGTCCTGACAGGATGGATTCTTTAAGTTCACCATTAATAATCCACAATCACATTTTTTGAAAGTCTTCATTCCTCAGTTTGAAGAGTAACACTATGACCAACACCATCATCCAAATCCATTCCAGCAGAAATGCTTTCGAAAGTGGTTTCACCTTCGGCTTCAGTGTCCTCATCCACCGGCTCCTGTTTCGAGTCCAGATGTTTGCACAAAGGCGCAAATAGGTCAAGTAGAAATGAAAGCAAAAGACGGCAGCAGCTAACGTCCACAGGTACCACCAGATCTTTGAAGGGATGCCTCGGAGATCTGAAGACGGGACAAAGGCGACGCTTGAAAGTACTTTGAGCTTTTATGAAATGATCTCCGATTTTCCTGAGCAACCCGCGAAAAAGAAAAAAAAATAACAAAGCAAGACGACTCTTTCTTCTTTTTTTTCCCAGCAAAATTTGTATTATCTTTCTTATTAAGAAGACCTAAGGGAGACCGTGGTGACGATGATGATGACGGATATCAGGACGACTGCGCAGATGACTCCTATGATCACCTTCAGCCTATTGTTCTCCCATCGCTTCTTTTGCTTCACTTGGTTCGCAGTTTTGGAAAAAACTTTGCTCTGAAAGAAAAAAAAAGGCACAACCGTAAGAGACCAGGAACGTACTATTCTCCGTTCTCCGACATTCTTTTTGTTTTTATTGAGATTTTTTTTTCCTCAAAAAACGAGTAATTATTTCAATTCTAAATGCATGTAGTTGACTTTGATGAAGATAATAATTGAACATAGACCAGCATCTGTGGAAACTGGTTGACCTCAGAGCCCAAACTTGTCCCTCACTCCGACCCCTCCAGCTGAACACACACACACTTTGGTCGTTTCTCTCATGACAAAAAAGGAAATAGCGTTCTAAAATTACCCCTATCAGCAAAAATAAATAAATAAATAAATAAAATATCAGGATGTCAATCCTACATTCCCCTTATCAACTAGTGTTCATTTATAGCCTTCAATATGGCATTTCCTGTTCTGGCTTATAACAGTGGAAAGGATTATTAATGACACTAGAGTCTGAGAGCCAGAAAGCATGATTAGTTTGTTTCCTGGTTTCAGAAAGTCGGGCAAGAGGATGTGACCTGACTTACATAACAAAAAGAAAAGAATAAGAATAGAAAATAAAAACAGTGTGTGAGGGATTATTGTAATGGTCACCTGTTCCAGTAGATTGTCAGCTCGGTTCTCCAGGTCTCCCAGTTTCCCTTCCCTCTCACTGGCCTTGTTCAGGTTGTCCAGCATGATGCCACGCACCTCCTCCACGTCATCCTGAGCCTGCTGCAGCTGGCTTTTCCCGTTCTCCTATACACAAAAAAAATTACGTACGGTAAACGAGACAGAAAACAGGAAATGGAGAGTCTAACAGGAGAACAGGAAACAGGATAAGATCATAAAACATTACGGCAGACCAGGAAACAAAAGAAGGTTACGAAGCGCAAGGTCAGACCAGGAAATGGGGAAGAGATGGTAAAGCGCGAAAGGATAGCAAAGAAAGGGGACATGAAGAAGAAGCTGGAAATAGCAGAGAAATAAACGATGAGACAGTGAGAGGACATGATGAGAGACTGGGATATTGGACGAGACACTACTTCGGAACGTGATGGAACACCGGAAAACGAAGAAAAGACAATATGTCTGGACATATGATGGGACACTAGGAAACAAAAACAAGGTCATAAAAGAAATTATAAGACACTAGGACATGAGATGAGACAATATGTAGGAACTTGATGGGAGACAGAAATAGAACAAGACAGTATGTCAAAAAATGATAGGACATTAGGAAACATATGAAACAACAAATCAGGACATGATAGAAGACGAGGACATGATGGAAGACTTGGAATACATCAAGACATGATGGGACACACAGAATTAGGAATAGACAGTATGCTAGGACATGAAGGGACACTAGGAAACAGAGATGAAACAAAACAGAAAATGGGACATTATGGAAAAAGTGGACATGAACACGAATGTGGGAATAAAATTGTGTAAAAAAGGGAGATTACAGATGTTTGAAAATGTTATGCAGACCCAGAAGAGGAAACCGGAAAGGGACTGGTCAGTAATGTCTTTGGGGAAGAGCGAAATGTCACAGGAAAAAAAAAGAGGAAGTGAGTCTGGATGTTACAGTAGGACAGGGGGAGAGAGACAGTAATCTAGTAAGAAGGAACATGGAATTGAAAAACTGGGCAAGGGGTAAAACCCCCAAGATTGTACACTGAGAAAGACAGGAAACACAACAGGGACAAAGAACCCAGGCATGTAGCGAAAACCTTGGAAAGAGGACAGGAAGATGGGAACAGGAAGTAGCTGTGACAGCGCTGAATGCTAATAAGAAGCTTTAAGATTCCAGTCAGAGGTTTAAGCTAGTTTACAGCATGATTCAGCAAATCCGGGGACACATAGGAAAGGTTATTGGTGGACGTGGTCCAGGCTGGTTGTTGTAATTTGGGGGAATGTAAGACTGGATGCTTGCCCTTGTGTGTGTGTTTTTGTCTTCTCTCTTTTTCTCAAGCAAATACAAAAGACTGAGTGCAAAGCCTGGGCCACTGTGTACCACCAGAGTGGCCTCACAATACCCTCGCTGTCAGAGTGCCACGGGTTCAAAATGGAGGCATTTGGAGTCGCTGACCTGCAGTGACCTCTGAGACCGTTCCAGTCTCATTATCATGACAACTCCACACCCAGGGACGTAGCACAAACGCCGGCGTGTGCGCCCGAGAGATAGCTAATCACCCGGCGAGACATACTGTGAGAAAAGTACACGCCCGTGTTTGCAGGCAAACCTGCCTCGGATTTTTTCGTCTTGTAAATGATGGATGCATCAGTGCCTCTAAAAACAGGAAATACCTGCGTGTGGGGGTTACGATAGCGAGAAACCCCCCCTAACCGCGCTTTTGCCGGTTCAGCGAAGGGCACCCTGGTGCATTTCTCACTGTTCCTTCCACAATACGCCGCCCTCCCAGCATCAGTGTACGTTGGACTCCTTCCAATCCACACACACTAATAATTCAATAGGGCTGTCTATAAGCTGGAGGTGTTCCAATCTACACACACTAGTCACCTTATAGGTCACTTTACCCAGCAGGGGGTTTCAGTGTAAACATGCTAATCACTGTAATCGCTACGTAGGTTTCTCTTTAAGATGGACGTGTTCCAATCCAATCGATACAAATAAATTCCCATATCGGGCGCTATAAAATGGAGGTGTTTCAATGCACAAACACACTAATCACTATATAGGGCACTATAAACTATGTGTTCCAATCCACACACACACACACACACACACACACACACACACACACACACACACACACACACACTGTAATTACTGTATAAGGTACTTCACCCTGGAGGCGTTAGAATAAACACACACTAATCAGTATACAGAGCATTATAACCTGGAGGGAGGTGTTCCAATCCACACACACTAATCACTATATAGTACATCAGGTATAAAAATATTGGAACATAATCCCCAGCAGGTGGGGCGGCTGAGTCACTGTTACCCCAAAGATTTACCCCAATTCTGATTCTTCATTCTGTAGTCACCGCATGAGCTTACACACACACACACACACACACACACACACACACATACACACACACACACCAGCGAGAGAAACAGCTTCATCTTCACCATGGCTCGTGCTTCTCAGGGTGGAGTTTTCCTCCAAACACATCCAGGGAATACAATGAAAACATTGAGGGTCTGAACGAGGCAACGACAGGACGTGCCCAGTCCAAGCACTTCCTCCTGTCACTTCCCGCCTTCTCTTCCTCTCTTTCCTCTCTTTCTTTCTCTCTCTGTCATTCCTCAGGAGTGGGAATTTCCTCTCATCTCACTCCATCGAAGAAAAACCTCCATCCCCTCATCTCTTTTATGAGAGAAATTTGCAGCTGTCCAGAGACATTTTGGCTGAAGCATGAGACCAGCTGCAAGAAATAAAAAATAGACTCTGTGTGTGTGTGTGTGTGTGTGTGTGTGTGTGTGTGTGTGTGTGTGTGAAGACCATGTCTATCATCCAGTACTTATGCAATACCAAGTGCTCAGTTTTTTCTTACACACAATCAGCAGATATTCTCAGAGCTTTAAGGGTGTGTGTGTGTGTGTGGGTGTGGGGGGGAATGGGTGCACACAAGTTCAACGACAATACAGAAGACAAAGAAGGAAAGAAAAAAATAATGAAACTCACCATCACTGTCTCTGTCCTTGTCTCTGTATCCGTGTCACTCAAGGACGTCTTCTTCTGGACGTCTGAAATCCTGTCAGCTTCAAACTCTCCCACGGTTCTGATCCAGATGTGCGTCTCCTTATTTTCTTTTTTGTACGACAGAGAGAGAGAGAGAGAGAGAGAGAGAGAGAGAGACAGAGAGAGGGTGTGTGAGTTCTCACTTCTCAGCAGCTCCTCTGAGTGCACTGCTGTGTGTGTGTGTGTTTGGTTTTTAAAGGGACCTTCTCAGCTCTGTGGTTGCACACGTGCTCGAGTCTGTCCCTTGTCTCAGGGTTGCCAGATTAAACTAAATAAACATCCGACTTCAAATCCATTATGACTAAGGCATAAAATAATAATAATAATAATAATAATAATATATATATATATATATATATATATATATATATATATATATATATATATATATATATATATATTGTAATCCTATACATACATACATACAAAACCTTATTTAAATATATTTATTTCATTTTAATTTTTGTGTACATGCTGAAACAGTGCTGAAGGTTTTCCAATCCATACACTAATCACTATATACACTATATTTCCAAAAGTATTGGGACACCTGACCTATTCTGCTCTATGTGGTTCATTTCCAAACTGTTACCACAAAGCTGGAGGCACTCAATTGTCTTTAGATGGCGCTATAATAAAATTTAGCATTCATTTGTACTTGGAAACTTAAACCTGTTCCAGCATGGCGATGCTCCTTTGCACTATATAGATCATTATGAATCAATACTTTTGGAAATATAATTTCCCAAAATATTTAAACTGAAGGTGTCCTAATAAACACACGCTAATCACTATGCAGGGCAGTCGGATGTGTTCCAATCCACACACACTAATCACTATATAGATCATTATAACCCGGGTGTGTTCCAATCCACACACACTAATCACTATATAGATCATTATAACCTGGATGTGTTCCAATCCACACACACCAATCCCTATATAGATCATTATAACCCGGAGGTGTTCCAATCCACACACTTATCACTGTATAGATCATTATAACCCGGATATGTTCCAATCCATACACTAATCACTATATAGATCATTATACCCTGGAGGTGTTCAAATCCACACACATCACTATATAGATCATTATAACCCGGATGTGTTCCAATCCACACACACTAAACACTTCATAGTGCACTATAAATTTGATGGGTTTCAGCTGACACACTTACTCCACTACACAGCACAATAAAATGGAGGTGTTCCAATTTATGCACATTCACTCTACAATTCATTTCAAACTGAAGCGTTCCGATAAACGCACCGTAATCACTAGGCAGGGAACAATAAACAGGGAGTGTTCCAATTTAAACACATTAATTATATATAGCACTATACGCTGGTGTTCCAATTGGCACATACTCGAATTAACCATCAGGCGTTCCAATCTGCACACATTAATTGCTTTGTAGGGCACAAAAAGCCAATTTTCTGTATGTAGCACTAAAAGTTAGAGGTGTTCCAATATACACACCCATCAATCACTATGTAAAGCACCAGGGATGTGTTACAATCCACACACACTGTCCGGTCTTCTGACTGCTCGGTGGGCTGCGGAGGTCGAATGAAGACTGCTCAGGGTCCTGGGCTTTTTTGGTCTTGGTGGAGAAGGTGCACTGTGATGTCACAGATGTAACTTATCATGAATGGTAAACTGTGAACCTTTTCTACACACACTAATTAAACACTCTATCACACTCCATCCACTAAATATTACACTAGAAGCTGGAGGTGTTCCAATCTACACACACTCTAATTACTATACATGTCTATGCTGTAAAGACCAAACCGAAGCAGCCAAACACAGTCAAATCGCTCAATCTGGCAACCATGTCCACTACACTTTCAGTTTCCACTCTGGCTGCTTGCCTCCTCCACCCAAGTGTGAAAGGAAAAAGATTTCCAACGGCTCCATCCTTCTGCCCCGATCGGGTTTCATGAGCAAGACGGTGATCGTTTCAGAGCTTTCAGTTTTTATTTCCTGGCCCTGTGCAAAAAAAACAGAACTTCCCCCGTGGATGAAGCAAGTGGCGTTGCATTAAACGTGGGTGTTACTTTAGTCTGGTATTTCCTGCACAACTTTTCAACCAAGCGACACTATGCAGTGCAAAAGTATTGGGCCCAAAATGTCTTCACCATGAGATTTCAGGAGGTCCGAACCTCGTTCCTGCATGACAGTGCCCCTGTGCACAAAGCCAGCTCCATGAAGATCTGCTTTCCATGGGCTGGAAACGTCTAGAAGATCTTGAGCAGTGTGCTTAACATTACTTAACCCCCCAACACCACCCCCCTCCCTTTGGGCTGAATGAAATCTCAGAAATCTCCACAAAGATCTAATGGAACATCTCCCCCAAAAGACTGGAGGTTATGGAGACTTGGTATGGAATGGTGTCCACAAACCTTTTGACTTTTTTTTTTGGGGGGGGGGGGGACCAAAACAGAAACTGAAACCGCTATTGAAGAAAAACGAATCATGGAAAGACACACACACACACACACACACACACACACACACACACATTAAGAATTTCCCAAAATATCTTAGTCATTTAATTAGTAAGCTATTTCAGGAAATTCTCTGTGTGTGTGTGTGTGTGTGTGTGTGTGTGTGTGTGTTTCATTCAAGAGACATTCTTTGTTTCAGGGTCACACTGACTTAGAAGTGATGCAAAAAAGAAACAATCATTTACTGTCATTTGATTAGGAGTCATGATGCAGATCTCTTGAATAGAACACACACACACACACACACACACACACACTGCATGACGGCAAGACCTTTAAAATTCTACTTACCCCCCTCTAGAACAATACACACATTATTTCTCAAACTGGCGTGTGAAGGCACATGGGTTTTCTTCCTGTCACATGTTTCTCTCTCCGTCACACTCGAGCTGCACCACCATCATCATCATCACTGCAACCACATCCTCCATCACAACATCTGAGTGCAAACGTTCCTACACCCTTCGACACCACAGCAATGCATGCTGGAATATCACTATAGTGAAAAACTATTTCATGTCATCTGTTATTAAAGGAATGGAACGTGGTCTCATGATCAACCTGAACTTACTTGAAGTTGAAGGGTCTAACTTCTACACACGGACATTCTCCATCTAGTGGAGAACAAACGTCAGTGCAGCCATAAAAAAATAAATATAAATACATTTGTTGACACCTGACCATAAAACAAGGATGAAATATTTTTCATCTCAACCCACCACATAGTAAGCTGTTATACTAATCTCCACTTTTTATGGGAAGATTCGATTTACCACTAGATTTTGTGGAGATTTGTGCCCATCCAGATGCTGATGGAGGTCCCAAAGCTGTTCAATAAGGTTGAAGGCCGGAGAGATCTATAGCAGGAGATCTTCCAACCCATGGATCTTAATAGAGCCGGTTTTGGTGCCCGTCATGCTGGGTCTCATAGTTCAAGTGAAGGGAACGTTTCATGCTCCTGCATCCGAAGACTGGAAAAGTCGGCTTTCCCAATACTTTTGGCAACACAGTGTACATTAAACTGCTTGTTAATTCTATACGTTATTGTTTATCAATCACATTTTTACATCACAGTTCTGGAAGGAGTCGTCAGTAACAGTCATTAGGTAGCGCTATAATGCTTTCCGGTATTTTGTAAAATGGGAATAAACGATCATCAGGATACTGCAAACTTGATGTTCTCGATGAGAATATACACAAACACACACACACACACAGATAGACGTACACACGCTTCAGCGTTCATGACATCAGTGGTTTTTATTTGTTAAAAATTTCTCTACAGGCTTTAGATGAGATTTCTATAGAACTCTTGATTAATACATCCAAATCCCCAGCGCTGGTCAAGTATTTGATCTGTACCTGAACCAAGACACCCCTTTACACAAACTGGCTTGTGACTGAGAAGCTGAATTTAACCGGGTGTTGTGGCGCACGTTCAGAATAAACACGCATTTCATATATATATACGAAATAGAGATATTTACACGCACCGTATTAGCCCTTTATTGAGAATTAACGAGGCAGTGTACATTAACGAGGAAGTCATTCGAAGACGATAAGGCACCTAATAACAGCTTTAGTACGGAAAAGGAAATAAATAGACTCGAATATGTAACATTCTACCCTCCTCTTATGCTACAGCGGTGAGATTTCGTGTGGGAGAAAGAGACGTAAATATTTACACGACCGAGCATTTTTCACCTCGCGAGATTCCCACAGATCGACGACCAGACCACGAAAAGCAGACGTCTAGAAATTTAGAAAAATAGGTTGAGATTAAGACCCGATTCGACTATTGCACTATTTTCACTAACGGTTTAATTCTCAATTATTTTCTACTACATTAATATTATTAATCACAGTAAGACAGTTGGTAGTTCATTAAATCAAAGCTGTGCAAAATGTAAAAAAAAAAAAAAAACTAAAAATATCAATAATGTTGGAATGTTTTTTTTTCTCCTAACAACAACAAAGAGAAATATCTGGAAAGTTCAAGTTAAATCTAAGACCCATGTTAAAGCAAAGTGCATTTGCGCTATTGTTCGTTCTGATTTTAACTGTAACTTGGCCTTCAAGCATTTAATAAACAGTTATAACATTAAAAAAAAAAAAAGTAAAAAAAAATACAACGAAGTACACTTTTTTTTTTCTTGTAAAAACACAGACGCATGGCCCAAACCCTGGAAAAACTTTACAGGCTCACTGTATCATTTGTATATTTAAGATGTAGACATTTCAGGGTTATTCCAGAATTATTACAACATCTCGCAGAGAGTTTGCCATCCAGCATTCAGTGATTCAAAATGTAACCTGAAAGTATCAAATTTCTATCCATTTTTATTTCAAATAAACATTTCCAGCATTCGGGTTGAATTTCTTGATAGTTGTAACAATAAAAATTCGAATTTCCTTCGTTCATTAGTCAGAAATAATTCGTTGTAACTTCGTCCAGGAAAAAAAAACGAATCCCTTTTCTGATATTTTTCACTTCGATTGAAAAAATTGTGTTACAACTTATTAACCGTTAATATTTAAACTTCGTTATAACTTTAAGTCCCTGTGATTAATTTCTCATCTTTATTATTTTTAATGAGTGGGAATTGAGTTAGAAAGAATTGTAAAGATATTAACTTAACGGAAAATCTAAATGTAATAACTTGTAAAATATATAAATATATATATATATATTTTTACAAATTTTTTGTTAAAAAATCATTATATATTATATATTTATAACTTCTAATAAATATCCTTAAATTGTTTAATTCAACATCGAATTTCTTGAAGTACCAATGTAGAATTTCCAGATATTGTCACTAAATGTCGCAGCGTACAGCATATACAATAACGCCCTTTTAGATTTGGGTTCCTTTTCTGACACATTTTCAATATGCACTTTATAAACCTCTTTCGTTCAGATTTTCAGAAATTTCCAACATAGGATTTTCTTGAAAGAGCTACTTTTAGCCGTGGAATTCCGGATGTTTTGACGCATCACTTTTTATTGTTTATAAATTTCAGCATGTAACCATAAATGTTGCTTTTTTTTGTTTGTTTGTTTGTTTAGAAAATCCTAAGACCCCAGAATTTCACAGGTTAAATAAGAATTGGTTGTTAGCTTAGAATGAGGTTTTTTTTTTAAAGAAAGATAAAGGCAAACAGAATTTCGGTTGAAACCCTGATCTGACACTACACCAGTTCAGGGCTTTATGATATATTACAATCTATATGAATGTTATAAATTACATATTTATTTGTCTCAATGAGCTTGTTTTCGAGTTTCAGACTATTTAGCGTCCGAGTGGGATTTTTTTTAACGATCTAAAGTGTGTGTGTGTGTGTGTGTGTGTGTGAAGGTGTTAATTTCCTATTTGGGAGGTTTGGACGTGGGGGTGGTTGTCGGTGTTGAGCTGGTGGGGATCACTCCGGTAACCAGCAGCACGATGATGAGCACGATAATGATGACGACCACGATTATCGCCACGACCAGCTTGACGTTCTTCCACCAGTAGGCGCGCGCCACCTTCTGTGATGTATGCTTGAAGTTCTGCGCCTGGACACAATCAACAACGAGAAGCAACATTGCATCAGTTGTTTATAGACAGTAATCGCAACAGTTTAAGCACCTTTTTGCTTGTAGGTGTGTATGTAGTGCTTATTGGAGGCCTCACCCCGGCCTGGAGGTCCTCGGACTTGTCCATCAGATCATCGAGTCGCTCTCCACGGGCCAGGATTCGCTCTACGTTCTGCGTCATGATGTCCTTCACGCCGTCCACCTGAGACTGCAGCGACTTCACGTTGTCCACCTCCTCCACCGGAGCCGCCGCTCCCTGCTCCTGCATCACCACATCGACAAACATCAGTAACGCAGCTTTGAGCTCCGGGTTCTACCATTTTCCCCTTTCGCAAGTCCCGGGTTCTACCATTTCCCATTTTTCATTAACTCTTTACTGAAACAGTGATGGAGTTTCTGAGAAGTGTACGCTTGAAAAATTTGAATTCGGTCCACCAGGGGGCAGGAGAGATCACACCACATTACCACCAAAATGCCAGCTTACACTCGTTTCTCTGATTTGAAGTTATAGATGGCGTGATGATCGAGTTTCGCGAGAGAGGGGTGGGGTGGGGGGGATGCGGGGGAGAAAAAAAAAAAAAACACAAATTTAAACGCTGTGAAATATTTTTTTTAATTATTATTTCCCCCCGGTATAAAAGCGTTTTTTCGGGTCCGAGTCGTGTTTTAGTGAGGCACAAAACCCCTTCATCAAAAGCGTAATTATTGGCACCCCCCCATGAATATTCGGTTGTGGTTTTAACAACCTGCTGTAACACTCAGGGCAATGAATCAGCACTAACGTGCGTAGCGTGCTTGTGTGTGTGTGTGTGTGTGTGTGTGTGTGTGTGTGTGTGGTTGTATATATACAGTTACTCCAAGCCACAAAATAACACCATTTTGTGACAAACAGGCCGAGTGTGATGGTGTTACTTAGAAAGCAGAAACTCACGCTCTGAGACACTTGATACACTTCTCTCTCTCTCTCACACACACACACACACACACTCTCTCTCTCTCTCTCTCTATTTCGGTCAAGATCACCTGCTAAGTCATTAAGGTAAGAGCTCAGATTACACAGCACAAAAAAACTCTTATTTACCGGTTCAGGAGCAGCGTACGGGTTCTCCAGGTACATGTTGTGCGAGAACATGTCTGAGTGTCTGGGAGTGTGTGTGTGTGTGTGTGTGTGTGTGTGTGTGTGTGTGTGTCTCTAACACTTCACACTGGCCAAGCCTTCACAAACAACAGGGGCGGGTAACCGGGAAACCAAACAGCTCTCAGACGTAACTACCTTCAGCTCATTGTGTGTGTGTGTGTGTGTGTGTGTGTGTGTGTGTGTGTGTGTGTGTGTAGCAGAGCGCTATCATCTAACATCTGCTACTGAGAGAGACATAGAGAAAGACAGAGAAAAGACAAACAGAGAGAGAAAAAGCAACAGAGAACGGAAACAATATCAAGACAGAGAAACAGAGCGCGATAGAGAGACACATTTCCATCTTTCCCCCTTCAGCTGCCCTCTCCCTCTATCTCCATGTCCCGTCCTCATTGCTCCACTTCTATATACCCCACATCTGCCCCTCACACTCTCATACATTATAAACCTAATAAGTTATTGAGCATGCAGTGTGAGTGGGCGTGGTCAGGGGCGGGGCTTTGTAAAGATTTGGCGTAGGAGCAGCTGTGATTGGTCACAAACTTGAGTGAAGGATGTGCTGATCCTAGTCTGCTGCACTCAGAACTCACCTGAGCTCCAACACACACACACACACACACACACACAGTCCTCAGGTTACGCCACGTCTCCGATCAGAGCGGCGTCTCCTCCGATATCCCTCACATGACACACCATCACCTCTGGTTCCTCTGCAGCAGTGACTGTGGTGAAGCCCTGACACTGGAGACTCCTTCCAGAAACCTCTCCAGACAAAAAACGTCATCCCCTGAGATATTTTATATATAAATATATATAAAATTGGTTTATAAAGGTTGGGGTCCTGTGCTGCGTCCGCTCTGAGGTCGTAGAAGTGGTTACTATAGAAACCATAGCATACAAATCTAGATCGAGAGACCAAGCTGGTATTGTGTATTTTAGAAATCTGTACAAACGAAGCGTGCAAGCAAACAAACAAACAAATCGTACTTTAAAGGGGAGTCGATAGTTTGCTGCTTTTGTGCGGGGAAACGACTAGAAAGTAAAAAAGAAATTGTACTAGATGGTGGTGGGGTGCAGACAGACAGACAGACAGAATTCTGTCTGTCTGTCTGTCTGTCAGTCAAACCCTGATGAAACCTGAACCGCTGCATATCACGAGAGTGAAGCAGAAAAACCTTCATGCAGGAATGGAGGCAACAAAACAAACAAACAAACAAACAAAAACAAAATTAGGCGACGACTCGCTCTGATACTCGCTGTGTTGTTGGGCAACTTTTACTCAACTTACTCGATACCCACACACACACACACACACACACACACACACACACACACACACACACAACTCTGTAATTGGACAGAAATATTTGGGCAGTGTGTTTTTGTTTTATCTCCCACTTTATTTCTAAATAAATACACGTTCTTGAACGTGGTTAATTAGTATTCATATTTATTTAGATTTTTCTCTACACGTTTGCGTCTCTTTGGAAAGTGTCGCTCTGAAACATGCAGCACATTTACTTCCAGAAAACACACAAAAACCAGCACCACGAATCCTCAACTTTCTTATATCATGTTAATAATAATAATACAAACCATTAAACACACATTTTTAATTAAACAATTATTATATCTACACAAATATAAACACCATGTAAAAGTATTTAAAAGTTAAACCCGAGTGTCCGGGGCCCGTACCAGACTGTTCGGATCTCCGACTCCCATCTTCTCCAAACTCTGCTGATTCGATAAACTGCAGCACAACCTGGAGATAAACACCGGCTTAATCCACCGGCGGTTTGTTTACTGACCGTCAAACACTTTAGCACTTTATTCAATTAAAAATAAAACACACACACGAACTGAGCGCGTCGCACAACTTCCGGGTTCCTCCAACTTTTTCTCTTCCTCATCCAAAACCGGTGCGATTCCCATTTCCGCCACTAGAGGCGCCTCACAAGTCCTACTTGTTTGTGATTGGTTTAAAGTTCGAACTGCTCGCTGACGATTCGCACAGCGGACAATCCGATCAGCCAATAGTAGCGCACAAGCCGGAAAACAGGTAGGAGAATAAATTCTTTTTGATTCGTGTCTGAGCAACAGGTTTAACCAGGAAAAGTTGTTTTTTTATGAATGTTTTTAAATTACATTTTATACATCATTAATAAGTGAACATAATAAAAACCTTGCTGTAAAATGCCGCTAATTGTAGTAATGGAAGGGAATAATACAGTGTGTGTTTTTGTTTCTTCTGTAACGCGTGTTTCGGATGTTTGTAGGTGGTATGTGACCCACACAATGCGGAAAGACCTGAAAAACAACCACCCAGGAATAGACTCAAAAAGAAATGATATAATTGTTGTTCCTCTTGTGTGCGTCAGTATGTCTTATTAAAACAGGTGCGACAGTGACGTCACCAAGTCACGCCGGTGTTGTGCCTAATTCAAACCCCCGGTCTGAAATCAACCCCCCTACGCGTGCACGCGCACAGTACCGTCGTATTTCCTGTAGATGGCACTAAAAACACGGAAAATTGGGTCAAATGTTTTCCTGGTCCTAACGCCAAAAGATCAATTTGAAGAAAACGCACAGAGCTTCCTGTAGATGGCAGAATAAACTCAGGAATGTAAAAAACAAATTTAAATAGTTAATTTCCTTTTATTAACATGGACATAACCTAACACCCCCCCATTTCTTTTTCCTTCATACTCCGAGTTGACAAACTTGCTGTGATACACCTACACAAGTAATAATATATGTGTAAAATACTACATTTAATTTAACAACATGGACAGCTGTATTATTTAGGGGGGTATTATTTAGGCAAGCTGAATGTAAATCCCCTGCCTTAATTCTTCAACCCCCCCCCAGTTCTATTTATTTTTCTTCCATAAACAAATCTCTGTCAAAAAAAACAACAACAAAGTTTCACTTTTTTTATTTGTTTGCTGTCTTTTGGTTTGCAAAGCATTAAATAAGATTTTGTGATTCTGTAAAATAAATAAATGTATAAGTATTAATTGAATATTAATGGACAAAGTCGAAAGTAAGATATTTTCTAATAGTTTGGAAGGTTTACCAATGCAATACTCAAAAAAATATATATATACAGCTTTGCTTTTTAAAAGTTATTTCAACTTTGCTGTACTTGCTGTACAATTTAAAGTGTCATGTTTTATCCAACACTCGATCACGTGAAGGATTGACCAATCAGGACACCGTGTGCCAAAGAGGAGGCGCAAAACGGTAGCAGTTTTCCCTGTGTAATTAGTCTTTAATGACAGATATTGGCATTAACACTTTATTTTCAAGATATTAGTGTGTAAAATAATAATTTCCAGGTGTAAACAGCAGGACGTGAAGAAAACACATTCGTGTTGAATTCTTCAGGTGTAGCAAAGATTATAAGACAACTAGCTGGAGGTCATGAAAGTTCCAAAAGCTTTTTGTTACAAATGAAATCAAACTAAACCAGAGGTGGAAAGTAATAAATTACTGTACATGTACTCACGAAACTGTACTTGAGTAGTTTTTTGTGTACTTTTACTTAAAGTATTTCAAGTAATTAACTATATCTAAATCATATCTGTTACTGAATAATAAAATACAATAAAAATGATGCAAGGGGGAAAGGACACTTTCGAACTACACTAGAATCCCCCTCCCTACCCCCCACTGTTAAAGTAAACACCTCTGAGTAGAATATTTCATTACTCTTTCCACCTCAAAATAAAAGCAAACAACACCACAACAAGTAGGAATCACTTTGAGAGATTTGTGTATGTGTTGTGTACGCTAGAGGATATTGTGCTCCTAAACACTATTCACATTTTTTGGTTTGTCAGCTATAGTAGATTATCACAGCCTTGCAGATCAAAAATGATATTATTTCCTTTTTTTTTCAAATATTTAAATTATTTTTTTATTTGTATATTTATTTATTTATATTAAAATGTCTCTGTCTATCTTGAATTTAGTTGAATAATGAATAATGAATAAATCACATTAATATGTTGTAACATTTAAAGGTCCTTTCTGTGTTAGTCTACATCAAGAGGGAAACATTTCATTGTTACACTTTTGTTACCTTTGGATGTAAACATTTTAAGATGTTACACTTTTAGATGTTACACTTTTTTTTTACCATCATACTATCAATTAGTAAAATAAGATATAGAAATCTATGCGAAAAAAAAAACCCTGTTGACAGCCAACCCTTATTTATTCATTTGTGCTTTTTGGGCTGTAGATTATGGATCCTACAATGTATAGTGCTATTGTAACCTACAAAACAGGCGGTGGAGATCCTCTGGGATTATCCAAGGACCAGAAGTCAAATTCTCGGAAAAAAAACTGCTATTTTTGACATTGAAGGTATTTTGACATAAGACTATGTGATAAATCAATATTGTTATTTTTAAAACCCTTTTGCAACATAAAATGTAGCTATATATTATTATATTCCATTAGGATCATTTAAGAGAGGCCTGTTATTTTTATAATTTAATGTTATGCTAAGCTTTCTTTTTTACACAATTTGTTTTACATTGTTTGACAACAGACCCGATGTACAGATGTCTAGTTTTCTCTATTTGTACTGTATAATTGTAATTCTTGATGCTTTAATTAATAGGTATTGTATTGTTACTATATCATTCAGATAGTCAGCTCTACTACAGAAGATACAAAGGAACTGCCCGTGAACTGAGATTAAAGGTTGGCTGTGGTGCAGAGGATGCAAATAAATGCTTTATAGAGTTTCACGCTAGCAGCATTGGTGCACATTGTGGACAAAATAAACCCAAAGATGCCATATCCAAAAGGTTTTACTGGCCAGGGATGTCCGAGGATCTTGACAAATGGGTAATGACACTGATCAAAGTTAACAAATTGAATAAAATCTTTCTTTTCTTTTGATGCTTACTGATCATTTCTTTTTAAACAGGTGGCTGAATGTGTGGCATGTCAGGCCACTAAAGCATCAATTAAAGAAGAGGTCAAAATTACACCTATACAGGTAATCTATCTATCTGTCTGTCTATCAATCCAGGTAATCTGGTAAATACAGGTAAATACAGGTAATCTATCTATCTGTCTGTCTATCAATCCAGGTAATCTGGTAAATACAGGTAATCTGTCTGTCTATCAATCCAGGTAATCTGGTAAATACAGGTAAATACAGGTAATCTATCTATCTGTCTGTCTATCAATCCAGGTAATCTGGTAAATACAGGTAATCTATCTATCTGTCTGTCTATCAATCCAGGTAATCTGGTAAATACAGGTAATCTGTCTGTCTATCTTGAATTTAGTTGAATAATGAATAAATCACATTAATATGTTGTAACATTTAAAGGTCCTTTCTGTGTTAGTCTACATCAAGAGGGAAAACATTTAATTGTTAAACTTTTGTTACCTTTGGATGTAAACATTTTAAGATGTTACAATTTTAGATGTTACACTTTTTTTTACCATCATACTATCAATTAGTAAAACAAGATATAGAAATCTATGCGAAAAAAAAACCCTGTTGACAGCCAACCCTTATTTATTCATTTGTGCTTTTTGGTCTGTAGATTATGGATCCTACAATGTATAGTGCTATTGTAACCTACAAAACAGGCGGTGGGTATCCTCTGGGATTATCCAAGGACCAGAAGTCAAATTTTCGGAAAAAAACTGCTATTTTTGACATTGAAGGTATTTTGACATAAGACTATGTGATAAATCAATATTGTTATTTTTAAAACCCTTTTGCAACATAAAATGTAGCTATATATTATTATATTCCATTAGGATCATTTAAGAGAGGCCTGTTATTTTTATAATTTAATGTTATGCTAAGCTTTCTTTTTTACACAATTTTGTTTTACATTGTTTGACAACAGACCCGATGTACAGATGTCTAGTTTTCTCTATTTGTACTGTATAATTGTAATTCTTGATGCTTTAATTAATAGGTATTGTATTGTTACTATATCATTCAGATAGTCAGCTCTACTACAGAAGATACAAAGGAACTGCCCGTGAACTGAGATTAAAGGTTGGCTGTGGTGCAGAGGATGCAAATTAATGCTTTATAGAGTTTCACGCTAGCAGCATTGGTGCACATTGTGGACAAAATAAACCCAAAGATGCCATATCCAAAAGGTTTTACTGGCCAGGGATGTCCGAGGATCTTGACAAATGGGTAATGACACTGATCAAAGTTAACAAATTGAATAAAATCTTTCTTTTCTTTTAATGCTTACTGATCATTTCTTTTTAAACAGGTGGCTGAATGTGTGGCATGTCAGGCCACTAAAGCATCAATTAAAGAAGAGGTCAAAATTACACCTATACAGGTAATCTATCTATCTGTCTGTCTATCAATCCAGGTAATCTGGTAAATACAGGTAAATACAGGTAATCTGTCTGTCTATCAATCCATCTATTCATCCATCCATCCCTCTCTGACAACCAGAACACGTTATATTTAATTGCACATGTATGTAATAGAATACTTACATAATTTACTAAATATTTTTATCAAATTGTAATTTTTATCATATTTTTTGCAAGGTCACACAACCCTTCGAACTTTTGGGATGGATCTGATCGGGAAACTCGCTTGCACAGACAGTGGCAATCAATATATATGCGTAATAATTGATTACTTGACCAAATGGCCACAGGCTTATCCACTCAGGAGTAAGTCTGCAGAGGAGGTCACAAACTGTATTATCAAGTTTTTCAATCAGTTTGAGGCACCAAAACGCATACTCACAGACCAAGGGAGGGAGTTTGTTAATCAGGTAAATCCAAGCTGTAACATACCATACAGTGCTCAAATGTACTTTGAAAAATATTTACCTATATTGACAATAATTAAATAACAATTTTGTTTTATAATCAGATCAACCAAAATGTGTCCAAAATTCTTGCCATCAAAAGGAGTTTGTGCTCACCCTATCATCCCCACACCAACGGTCTAGTGGAAAGGATGAATGGAACCATACAGAGGTACTAAATTTATACATCAATTTTAACACAAAGATCCTTAAATTTTTTTACATCCACCTATATGAAAATGTAATGTGTTTATTGCAGAACTATAATGGTGTTTGTAAGGACTGTTAGAAACCAAGTAAAGAATACACAGGTATTTATATATATCTTCTGCTAAAACTATTTTAATGTTAATTATTTGATGAACACCGTGATGCTGTTATGTTTGGACTAAGGACCAAAAAACAGATGACAACAAAGTTATCTCCTTTTTATATGATGTTTGGTCGTGAGGCACGATACCCTTCTCAGGTCCCAGAAGATTATCAGGTGGGTTGTCTTCTATGTTTTGTTTAATTTTTAATTGTATGTATCGCATTCAGTATGAACTTTGACTAACACAGCACAGAGTCACTTTAAACACTTTAATAGCAGCACAAGGACAGTTCACACTGGGTCATTTTTATCTGTAATTCTATCAATGTCTCTGTTGAAGCTGTAGTGGGAATTGAACAAATGACTGAGGACGTCCTGAAACTCAATGAAGTTCTTCAAACTGCACTTACCCATACTGCTCAGGTCTAAAAAAAAAAGACAAATAAAGAATATAAAGCAAAGAAAGTGAAATTCTCTGTGGGTGACAAGGTGCGGAGATGTAATGTTCGGAGCCAGCAGAGAAAAGGTGAAAAATTAGATCCAAATTTTTTAGGTCCATACACAATTAAAGACATTAAAGCAAGAATGCTGATCTGATAGATGAGAGAGGGGTTATTTTGCCAAAAATCAATATTGACCACTTAAGATTATATATTGAGGAGATGCCACGCATTCCACACAAGATTGTATCCAGATCAACAGACGCAAATCCATCACAAAAAACCTGTCCAACTGCTGAATCATCTGCAATCTCAAAAGTGACAGAGTCATATGTCACCACCGCTGTATCTGCTCCACCATCACCAGCCATCTCCAGAAAAGCTACATCACCTGTCTCCCCAAGGGTTTTACCATCACCTGCTATCTCCAAAAGAACTGCATCACCAGTCTCACCAAGGGTTTCACTATCACCTGCTATCTCCAAAAGAGCTGCATCACCTGTCTCAACAAGGGTTTCACCATCACCTGTCATCTCCAAAAGAGCTGCATCACCTGTCTCTGTATCTGTGTCATCATCACCTACCACTAGAGCAAAAGCTGTACAGCACCGCCTCATCAGCAGTAAGTCAGCAGAAGAATAATGCATGTCAATCTCTTCATTATCTAAAATCTAAATTCATTACTGTTTAAAATCTTAAAAGGTTATGCTGCCATCTCAAAGGTGGGCTTTGTTCCTAGATCCTCTGGGAGAAAGTAAAAAAAATAAATAAATAAAAAAAAACATAAAAAAAAAAAAAAAAAAAACCAAGTTCAGCAAAACGGACACAATGCCAGGATGTAACGAGGTATTTGAAGTTGTTCATCCAAAAAATGTGCTTCTGTACAAAATTCATCTTTACAGGAAAATGACTTATTCCAGTATCACAATCATGATGATTTGATATGTTAAGGGCTTTTATGCGACAAAAGGGATGCAATTTTTCAAGGTGTTCCTGCGATACACTGCCTCACCCAAAACAGCAAGATGGCACATCGAGTGGCATCTTTGCTTTGAAAGTAAGTGATTTAAAATCGATAAATTATTTAATTACCCTGAACTTATGATCTTGGAGAAGGACAAGTTAGTTGGTAATTATAGTGTTTTATTTCCCTTTATAATGAAATTGCTTCTTTTATTATTATTTTCCTCTTTTAGTTTGCTGAATTTGTACTTAGAGAGGAGCCAATTGTTTTAATTAACACAAAAGAAGGAGTGGAAGACTTGAGAAAAGAAATAGCTGTCACTCTTCTCCAAAACAGTGGTATGTGTAATGTACAGTATCAGTCGTAACATTACTATTTTAAATATTTCTAAAAGAAGAATCTTATTTTCATTAAGCCTGCATTTATTTGATCAAAAATAAACTGAAATATAAAAAAAATAATAATGTGTTGTGAGATGCTATACAAATGTAAAATAATGGTTTTCTATTTTAATATATTATAAAATATAATTTATTTCTATGATGCAAAGCTGAATTTTCTTCTGCAGATTGAAGTGTCACACAAGCCTTTAGAATTCATTCTAATATTCTGATTTATTACCAATGGTGGAAACAGTAGTGCTGATTATATATGTATATATATAATTTTATTTATTTATATTTATTTTTTTTTTTTAAGAGAATACACTACAAGTTTGGGTCAGTGTTGAATTTTTCTTTTTTTGTTTTGAAAATTTTGATTGTGAAGGCTTATCATTTTAGAAACGATTTCCATTTTAGATGAATGCTGGGGTTTTTTTTTTACATTCTTAAATTAATCCTGAACATATCATAGCAGCCTCTAAAAAAAAGGAGCACAACTGTTCATGATCAGCATTCAGCAGTAAGAATGCCTGCCTCTTCTACACTCTACATTTCCTCCCTAGTTATTAACTGCACATCCTTCTTAATCACCACACCTCTCTGCCATCATCCTCACCAACTCATTTGACTACCTGCTTGTTTAGCAGAAATTTACCTGTACCAAACGTTGAAATAGGATATATTTTCTTTTGCAATGTACATTCACTGACTGTACATTCAATGCAAATCATATAACCTTCTCACTTGAATTGGTTATTTTAGATGACCTGAGCCAGCTGTGCCATGTCTGTGGGGAGATAAGTGGTGATAATATCTGGGTATTACTGTTTTCTATGGGCAAGATTATTCACTATCTATCACAATTTAATTATTGGTTACAGTGTCTGTCTAGTGCCTTGAAGAAAATTATGTCTTCTCTACATTTCAGATTGCCTGTGACTGCTGCAATCGGTGGTACCACCAATCATGTATCCAGGCGACATCACAAGTGCACTTTTTGTGTCATGCCTGTCAAAAGTAGAATTAAAGGAGTAACACTTTTTACACACCTCTTCTATTAGTGGATTTTTATTTTGCATGGTTTTGTTGCATGAGCTTGGGATTTTTGTACATTTTGAAAAATAGAGCTGTCTGTTTAAATCGAACAAAACTTTGTGCGTTAAATATTATTACTTGTGTAGGTGTATCACAGCAAATTTGGCAACTCTTCATTATGGGGGAAAAAGAAATAGAGGGGGTAGAATTCAGGCAGGGGGTTTACATTCAGCTTGCCTAAATAATACCCCCCTAAATAATACAGCTGTCCATGTTGTTAGATTAAATGTAGTATTTTACACATACATTACTTGTGTATTAACGCTAAATAAATACGCGGTTAGAGTTCACACAGGTGGTTTTAAAAGCAAATGATTACATTCCTGAGTTTATTCTGCCATCTACAGGAAGCTGTGCGCGTTTTCTTCAAATTGATCTTTTGGCGTTAGGACCAGGAAAACATTTGACCCAATTTTCCGTGTTTTTAGTGCCATCTACAGGAAATACGACGGTACTGTGCGCGTGCACGCGTAGGGGGGTTGATTTCAGACCGGGGGGTTGAATTAGGCACAACACCGGACACATCACCTTTCGTGCATATTAGCTGTGCGTGCATTACGACACTTACTATTGGCTGCGGCAAGGAGTAAATTAGCATATGCAAATGAGGTAACGTCGCGATATCGGCATGTAGTTCTCATAAAGCAACTAATTAAAATATACATCATCACTTGTTATCTGTTTTTAAATCAAGTATGTAGGCGGGGCATTGGAGCTCAGGAGGATCCAGACTCCATCAGCTCCAGACTCCTTCAGACCTGTGCAGACCAGCATGTTTGGTCTGAGCCTTAATCCGGGAAAGGTACCACAGGTATAGAAAACATCCTGCGTGAGACCTGTACCAAAGACATCATGCCCAAAAGACTTTGGGGACTACAGTCCAGTGGCACTGACTCGCATCTGATGAAGACCTCCGACCTCTGGTGAGCCCATCAATGGATCCATTTCAGTTTGCCCACCAACCTGGTATTGTAGTGGAAGACACAATCTTCCTCCTAATAAGTGCTTTTTCACAGTAATGTTTTCACATATTTTTGACTTTTCTAGTGCTTTTAACACCTGCACTCCTAAGGGATAAGCTGGAGTACATGGGAGTGGACCATCATCTGTCTACCTGGATATAGGATTACCTCAGAAATCGCCCACAGTATGCGAGGACTCATGCCTGAGTCTGACATGGTTGTCTGCAACACTGGGGGTCCTCAGGGAACGGTCCTGGCCCCGTTCCTCTTCACTGTCTACACTGCAGACTTCATGTTCAGCCCAGCAACCAGTCATTGGCAGAAGTTCTCTGATGACTCTGCCATAGTCAGACTGATCACAGAGTACAGAGGACTGATCCAGAGTTTTGTGGACTTGTGCCAACAGAGGTGCCTCCAGATAAATGAGGAAAAAACAAAAGAACTAGTGGTGGATAATATTCTCGATCTTCTCAAGGAAGTAGGAGGAGCTAAGTACATTATGCAAATAAGTCATCACTAGTATTCTGGGTTTTATAAAGGATGTGGTTTTTTTTAATCTACATGGCTTCTGACCGCTGATTGAAGGATGCAGCGATTCACACACTCAAAATACAAGTAATATTCAGAGATTTAATGATGTTTAGAATAGACATAAAAGGAAAAACCTGAACAAGGTAACGGGGCTGAAACGAACCAGTCGAGACATAAAAGAGAATTACAGTTCATGAAGGTATGCGCGGGTCAGACTAATGATAGAACCAGGTGCACTTCGTTAGATCTTCAGGGTGAAACTGAACACACAGGTTCCGTGTTACTGTTCCACATGATGCTGAAGGACACGTGCTGTCCTGTACATCACAGATCATAACGCACTTCAATCTTTTTTATTACAAATTGGCACCAGAGGAAACATTTTTTACTGGTAAAATAGCTGCTGTGGAATAATAATAATAATAAAAAAAGACACTGTACACTAAAACAAAAAGGCATTAATAAAAAGAAAAATCTCTTAAAACATAAAAAAAAAAAACCCTCAGTGTCCCTGTTTGATGATGATGTCTGACAGGTCTTCCACTTTGTGAAGCTCCAGATTCTGCAAGGGACAAAACACGTAAGTTTTGATGAGCGGCAACTCGCTCTGTACAAACGACATCTATGATTACAATGTACAATATGCAAATGAGTAATTACTAGCATTCTGGTTTTCATAAAGACAGTAAGGTAATTAGAATATGCAAATGAACTGTTACCAGCATTCGATTTTATTTTTTGATCAAGACAGTAGGCGCTAATCTGAATATGCAAAAAAAGTGATTACTAGCATTCTGTTATTTTACAGACAGTTGGAGGATCTAGTTAGGATATGCAAACGAGCTGCTACTAGCATTCTGTTTTTTATACAGGAGGAGGGGCTAGTCAAAATAAGCTAATTACTAGTGTCCTCTTAACTAAAGGTGTAGGATGAGCTCAATAGAACATGCATGTTATCCCTGACTAAAACAGAAGGGGGAGCTAGCTAGCTGCAAATGAGTAATTGCTAGATTTGTTTAAAAAAATAATTTGTATTCTACTTTTACTGATGTTTTGTTAGTGATTTTCCAGCCCATGACGTTTTAAAGTGGAAAGCGTTGGCAGATGCTGGGCATTTGATGATGTGGGAATGAATGGCCGTGGACTGATTTTCAGGACCTACCTTCTCGTTGGCGAGGTGCAGGAGAGCGACGAAGGCCAAGGGCACAGACAGGTTACTGGCCATGGTGCTGGGCAGCCTGGAATACACAACAAGCCAAAAGGCATGAATTATTATACACACGACGGTTTATCTATAATTGATCGGGTGCGTGAAGGAGAGCCGGCGCGTGTGAAAGATGCATGAGGATTAAATAAACGGCCGAGGCGTCACAGGTGACGGGGCGGCTCTCCTTCACGACAGCGAGGCCTATATCAATATCCACATAAAATCAGTCACAGCCGGAAATCCGGCAGATATTACGGCTTTTCTTTCGTCTGTCGATCGATGTTGCTATGGAGACGGTCATATGAATAGCTGAAATCACGCAGTGGAATATACTATAAACTCTGGAGTTTCCTTACTTTCTTAAGAGCGTCCTGGTGGACTGGCTGAAGGACTTCTCTCCTGGGACTTCTGTAGAATCCTCCCTCTCAGCATTCTTTAATAAAAAAAACAAAAACAAAAAGCGCAAAGAGAGCAAAATGAAAAATGATGAGGGATTTTGTTATTATTACTAATATCTCCTCATCTATACTGCTGTGTGTGTGTGTGTGTGTGTGTGTGTGTGTGTGTGTAACAGAATACCGCAGCTGGTTTCTCTGGGCTGTCGGTCAGGAGGCTCCACATGCTGTTCTTCAGGCGCTTCATGTCCATCTTCTTGGCTGTCTTGGCGTAATTAATCTCGATGATATTGACCTGGAACATAGATAAACACAGCATCAGTTCGTTTCACGATCCTCCGAGTCAACGTTTTCCCACGTAGCTCCCGGTGGGATCGCATTCGCAACAAACGCGTCCAATCACGTGGAGATGAAACCAACTCGACTGCGCCCCTGAAGCTTAAGTTAGTATTATTATTATTTCTCACACATTTTTTGCTTTTTTTCCTGGCACGTACTTTATGCGGCTCGGGCACCAGGCAGTCTTCCCCGTACGTCGAGACGCCGTCCGTGTCCAGACTGTCCGTCACGGGCCGAGAGTCGTCTGATCCGGCGAAGCATTCCGCCTCGTCGTCGCTGTCCCCGACCTGCCACGTTTCACCACAAGGGTGCACAATGTAGCAAAAACAAAACAAACAAAGAAAAAAAAAATGATCAGAAAAATAATTGCATGGAATAAATAATACCACTGATATCTCGTGTGTGTGTGTGTGTGTACCTGCAGCCGTGGGCAGAAGTTTGCAGTGTCATTAGCGTTGTTATAGTCGTATTCTCCGATGTCCTCTGCTAACTCACCTGATATCCTCTTCTTGTCTTTTACAATCAGCTGTGTGAGAGACAAACAAAACAAAACAAAACGAATAAAGTTTTGGTTCTTCTTGCTGAAGATTTGTGTGATTTCGAGCGGCAGGTTGTGTTTAGCGCGTCACCGTGCTGGCAGGTTTAAGGCTGAGCTGCGACAGGTTGCTGAGCGGATACTGGAAATCTGCAGGCAGCGTCGTCTTCTTGTTGCTGGTGTTCAGGGCAGATTTACTGATGGTGGTCGCTGCCTGGAAACGACAGACACGAGCCATGGGAGGGTGGAAAAAAAAAAAGGAAAAGAATTCGGTTTTAGAAACCTTCAGGAAAAATGCAGGAGCATGAAATGTGTATGAAAGGAAAAAAAGGAATTTGTTGTACAATTTTATTTCACAAATATATTTATTTCAGGTTTGACTCAATAGCACTCATTTATAGTTGATGCAAAAAAATAAAATAAAATAAATAATTTTTTTTTTTTAATCTGTGAAGTTTGTGTAATCCAGCTTCATACTATTATCGTTTATAAAAATATAAAAGCATCAATTACTCGGCATATAAACTAAATAAAACAAGAAACAATCCAATCCAGATGCTTCCTTTTTCCCCCCGATAAATTATATCAAATCCTAAAAAAAAAAAAAAAATTAAATACCTCAACCCCAAAAAGAAAACTGATATATGTATATTAAAAAAGAAAAAAAAAAGAAAAAAAAAAAAAAAAAAAAAAAAAAAAAGAAGCGTTTATATATGGTATAGCAGGATCTAAAAATAAATAAATGGGAACTGGTGCCACCCTATCCCATCATCACAGAGATCTTACTCTGGTTGTGCGGAAGTAGTTGTGAAAGTGGACGTCCTCGCTGAAGTCGATCACCAGAGGATTTTTCGGCGCTCGCTTTTTAATGTCCTTCTCCGGCTTGTGATCATCTACATGGAGGAAAACAATAAAGAACATGTTAACGTCGTGTTCCTCCTGTAAGTCACGTAATCACGTTATCGGTATGAACTCACGTTTGTGTGTGGGTTTGAAGAGCCAGTATCCCGGGCCGACCCACGTGGCCATGGTGCGAGGGCTGAAGTAGGAATACTCCCTGGGTTTGTCGGACAGCTGCAGGCACATGGTGGTGATGTCGCCTTCTCCGATCGGAATGACCCCCCTGCACAGACGCACGTTCGCATCAACACGACCGGCTGCAGGTTTATACGGGAATAAAATGTTTATCGGACGTGAACCCCCTCACCGTATTTTCTCGGGGCTCCTCCTAGAGCAGGCGTCTTTTTGCTCGTCAAAGTGATCCCCGTCCTCGGGTCCTCCGTCGTCTCCGTCCGCGTCGAAATGGTCCCCGAAATCCGGGGCGCCGTCCTCGTCCGGCTCGACGTCGGCGTTAACGTCGAACGCGTGCTCGCCCTGCTTCATCTTCTCCAGCAGCTGGTTCAGGTTGGACGTCTGTGGAGACGAACAGGGAAACGATTTGTCTTCCACTTCAGTTGAGCCGCTAGGGCTTCCTCATGACACGCTCCATTACCTGATCCGCTGTCCACTGGGTGAAGGAGAAATCTTCTAGAGACGGGCAGATGGGCATCTTCTCCTCCAGACTCTTTAAACTAACTGCGGGTACAAAGGGGAAATCCTCAGTGTTCACACTTGACCCGCGGAGACAGAGAGGTGTGTGGTGCAGTACCTGTGAAGGGTGAAGCAGGTGTGAGCTGTACAGGTGAGGGTGCAGCAGGAGGTCTGGAGTTCAGCAGGGTCATGTGGGAGGGGAACTTGAGCTCACAGCGACTGTCCTCACTGAACAGCACGGACAGAAACACTCCGGCGGTACTGTTCTCATCGAAAGATGCGGCCATGCGCTGGAACATCGGGTCCACCTGCAGCACGTACCACACGTTAATACAGTTTACTGTTAATACAGTTTACTCCGTCTTTCCTCCAGTAGGATTCTATCAATCACTGTGTAGAGAGGCGTGGCCTCAGGGGCCATTATACACAGTGAAGGAGGTGTGGCCCCAGAAGCCAATATACACAGTAAAGGAGGTGTGGCCCCAGGAGCCAATATACACAGTAAAGGAGGCGTGGCCCCAGGAGCCAATATACACAGTGAAGGAGGTGTGGCCAATCAGCAGATGTACTGATGATAATCTGAGGTCCTTTACCTCACACTTCATCTCTGACTCCGAGAGGTTGATGTTGCCCAGGTTCTGCTCCACTGTCTTTTTCGGGGGTCGTTTCTTCGGAACCTGTTTGGTGGTTGTTGGATCGCTTCCACTGCCCTCTGCTGCCTCGGCCTCTTCTCCTGCCTCGTGGTCTGCTGCAGTGAGAAACAAAATAAGGAGATAGATATAAATATTGGATTGACTTCTTGACATTGTAACAAAATGAAATAAGGCATATCAATGCATAATATTTCAAAGCAGAGGATATCAGAAGGTCAGCCGTTAATTACTGGCAGAAACACAAACACACACCATCTTTGGGTTTGGTCTCGGAGCCCAGTCCACCCAGAACTCGGTAGGCGTCGGCGTGAACGGCATCCACCCTCACCGCATAGATCTTAGTGCTGGCGTCCAGCGTCCCTGCAGCCACCTAATAAACACGGCATCACATCAGACCCCAGAATGTTTTTTTCCACCACAAAATTTAAGCTATTCAAGAAGGCCTCACCTTGAAGTTGAGCTCGGAGTCTTTCTGCTTCAGTATATCCGCCATGTAATCGATGAGGTGAAGCCCGAACGCGTTCTTCGTGGTGATTTTCTACAAACACATTGAGAAGTCATTATAAATTCACATCATCCACAAGGTTCATCTCTGCATATGTGTTTTTTCCCCCCTTCCGCTCACGTTTTCCGTTGAGAGTTTGATGCAGGTGGAGTAATGCTCCGAGATCTGCGCAGAGGACAGCTTGGGTACGGAAGCGGGGGTCCCCATGCTACTGTGGACACACCAAAGGCATCGTTTCAACAATTAGAATCGACCGAGTGCTTACGATCTGACGCATCTCCCAGAACAGCTGAACTCGCCTGTGGGCCTCGTTGATGGAGGAATCGGACCCAGCGTGAAGGTCGATGACCCTGGACCTGCGCCTCTGCCTTCGCTCCTGCTCATCGTCGTTGCTTTGGATGGATCCGAGAAGCGGCGTGCTGGTGGCCGAGTGGGCCATTTTGTGCCCCAGTGCCGGGGAAGACCACTGGCGTGGCCGGGAATTCGGGGTGCTCACGACACTCATGCTGCCTGCCGATCAAAACCAGAACAGTTAAACAGTGTTCCATGAACCAGAATACGTTTTATATTTTCGATTGTTCAAAATAGCCGTTTAAACGTTTGCTTTGATGATGGCGCTCGGTCAGCCTCACGAGGTAGTCGTCTGGAACGGTTTTCCAACATCCTAATCTGCTTGGGGTCGTTGCCATTTTGGAAAACAAATGATGGACCCACTAAGCGCAACACAAAATGCTGTGGTAGCCATAGTGGTAAGGGGCGTCCTCAATTTTCACTAATTTAACAACAGTGTCACCAGCAAAGTGCCTCCACACCATCACACCTCATCCTCCATGCTTTACTATGAGAACCACACAATCAGGAACCTTTGGTTCACAAGCTCTCGGTCACAAAAGAAGACGGGTCCCTTGTTTAGTTTTTTTTTTGTTTTAGAAAAAATTACTTTAGAATGCAAATACAAATGTATATAAATAAAACTATCAAAATCTATTTACTCTATGAAACGGTAACCACGCTGTACGGTGTTTTCTTTGTTTTAGTTTGAAATTATCCCAAACTTTGAAACCTTTCTAGACCTTTCTTTGGCCCAAATCTCCCCTACACTGTGTTCTCCCCGTTTCTCCACGTATCATTCTGCAGCGTCTACTGCGTTTACTTGTGCGTCAATAATAATGGTCCGTGGGGAAACACGGTGCTCGGCATGTGGTTAAACGGACTAAACGAAGCAGAGGCAAAGAATATTTATTACCGTTTCAGCCCTGGTTGAAATACATCTGTCACTTGAACTCTGAGAAGAATTGTTGTAAACCAGATGGTTCTAATTAATTTATCCTCTGCAGCAGAGGTAGCTCTAGGCCTTCCTTTACTGGGACGGTCCTCATCTTAGCGTTTAAAGGTCTGCAAGGATATATTGAAAGTTTTTTAAGATTTTTTTTTGCTTGACTGACCTTCGTTTTGTAAAAACTAAGTGATGGAGCGTCTTTTCTTAAAGTGTTTTTTGCCATACTATAGATTTGTATAGTTGTTGTGGCACTAATAGGGGTATTGACTGTAATCACTTTCATTGATTCACAAAATAACTGATGGTCTAAAGCACATTAAGGAGGCAAGAAATGTCACAAATGAACTCATGGCAAACGTGTGAATTAAATCCATAGAAAACGTATTTTTAGGGTAAAAATATAAACTATAAAACTAATTCTGCTTTGTTTTTGTTTTCTTTTACATTTCGGATGGCTTCAGTATTAATGTACAATGTTGAAAAACAAAAAAACCCTCTCAGGTCATGAAAACTAATTAAATAATAAATATATAATGATATATTTATATCTAATAAAATGTCAAAGTATGAAAGTAGCCATGCTAGCGCATTAGCATGCTAGCTCGCTACGTCGCTAATAAACCTTTCCAAAAACACATTTAAACAAACACAAACGGTTAAACACTCACTGTTGACGACTTTAGAATGAATATCCAATTAATTATTTGAGGAAATAATATTTTAAAAACTTTCGTATAAAAAATAATCCTGTATAAAACAACGGAACTGGAGCGCACGCGCGCGCACACACACATATACAGAGACTCAGTCGGCTTTCCTCCTTTTTGAAATTGCGCGCCGGACGGTTGGTACGTCATGCGTGCGTGATGACGACACCAGCGCACGACGGATAAAACGCTGTATAGAGATTACCGCTGTTCTGGGATCAGGTATTCAGATTAAACATGTACTTTGGATATATCCATTAGAAAATAAGAACTGTTCTCAGTACAGTTTCTGAAGAAACGTTACTATCACCAGTTATCGCCTGTGTATGAGGTGGTTCATATTCAAGCTAGTTTATTTGCTGTTTAGCAGATTATCTAATTTGGTATATTACAAGTATTTTTGCAAAAAAAGTTGAGAATATTGTTAAATAATATTAATGAAAAGCTTTTTAAAATTAATAATAAAAACCATAAAGCACATAAACACAAACAAAGCATATTTGACCATTTATATAAGAAGCTAGTAAACTTGGTAGTGGTTAACTAGCTAATTTCTACTAATGGTATTTAACTAACTACCATTAGTACCTGGATTTAATTAAGAATTTAATATGCTTTAGACCAGGGGGGTCCAATCTTTTCCACAAAGGGCCAGTGTGGGTGCAGATTTCCATTACAACCAATCAAGGGCCACACCTGATAGGCATTGACTAGTTAGATTTAAACAGGTGGATTTAGATTTAGATTTTTGGTGTGGACTTTCTGGGTTGGTAGGAGAACCTGCACGCTTTGTGGAAAAAGGTGGACACCCCTGCTTTAGACCATCAGCTGTCCTGTGAAGTGGAAAGGGTGAGAACAGAGTCAAAATCCTTATTAGTGCTACTAATACTACTACTTCTTCTACTGTACAAATCTATATTATGGCAAGAAACTCTCAAAAAAGACAGTCCATCATTACTTTAAGTGCAGTTGCCAAAACCTTCAAAATCTTTGATAAAACAGGCCCCTATAAGGACCGTTTAATTAAACGAAGACTAAGAGCTACCTCTGCTGCAGCGGATAGGTTTATTAGAATGACCAGAATACAATAAAACAATGTAAAGTGATTTACATAATGCTTCTTGGAGTTTAAGTGGCAGACATAATACAACATCCATATATACCAGTCAAAAGTTTAGACATCTTTATCTTTAGTATTTTTTATTTATTTATTTAGTTTGATTATCAATTTTTATCATTTAATACTGAAGAAAAAAACAGTTTGATTTATTTTAAGAATGCAAGATAAATGCAGTAACAATGACGTTGATTAGGGAGAGAAAAAGTGCACAAACATAAGGCACAACACTTGACTTTTCGCCTTTAGTGCTTAAAAACTGTAAATTAGCATTAAAGATAAATTGAACATGTTAATGGTGATGTTGATGCAATGCAGCTACACTAATCGGCTTCTCTAGTTATCCATCTGTGAGATGACAATGTTGTGGTTTCAGCATAAAGCATAAAGCGTCGCTGCATCGCTGTTATTTAGGTAAAATGATCAGGCAAGGGATATAAACCCACCGCAACACTTTCAAGCTGGTAGGCGCATGGTATTGTGGGTAATGTAATGATAATGGATTACCAATGTCTGGATTAACAGGAATTTCATTATGCAAGATTAATATGTCATTTAGGGTGGATTGTTTTGAGATGGATTGTAGGATCCTGATGTACAGTATAAGGCTGAGGGAAAATCGAACACTAGGTGGCAGTAACTGCACATGACCCGTAAAGGAATTCAATTTGATTTTGCAATCTATAAACCGATAAACCTATACGCTCAAAGATTGATTGTAATTGAAACTGAGTTGGCTAAGAAATGAAAATCCTCTAGACGTCTCTCTCTCTCTCTCTCTCTCTCTCTCTCTCTCTCTCTCTCTCTTTCTCTGTCTGTCTCGCATATAGACGCAAACACATTAAGGAAAACGAAGTCGGAGTTCACCGTTGCAGGCCAGAAAAAGTTTTCACGAGGTCGTAAGCTAACAAGGGATCGTGAAGCACAACTTAATTATCTCTCGACTGCTGGGAAATCAGCATCACATCACTATTTAATTATTTTTTTTACCTCTTCATCCTTCATTAACTTTTCAAGTTAAAAGCAGTCTCAGGCAACGTTCTCGATCCTCTAATTAACACGCCAGTGTTGACCGTTCCTCGCCGTTTCCTGCTGGTGGAATCCCCTCACCGTCTTCTCCTCCCTTTGGGAGGCTTAGCATCAAGAGTTTGCTTGCCGCTCGGATGAACTACCTGAGAAAACCCATGCGGTCCTTAGGGTCCAATTTATATCATGCAACTTATTTTATGTACTTGAAATTGAATGCATCGTTTTTAAGTACGTGTTTATCGTCACGCGTCCGTCTTTCCTCATAGAGGAATTCAAGGGAGTCGAATAGATACGACTCGTCACAATCACAACCTGAGGTTTCTTTTTTTCCTTCTGTCAGAATGACGAGCAAACAAGTATTCGAGTAGAAACTGTCTGTTTTTTTGTAGGCCAGGTTTATCTACGGCGCTGCACATTGACTGAATAATTGTACGTGCAAATCGGAAGATGTAGCGTTTTGCTGGAGCAAACTATTATCTGGGACCAACGCAGGAGGCTTGAACAATGCATGCAAACAAGAGCTCCTGTTAACGCTCCTGTCATGTGGTCAAGAGGGGGAGTGGAAATGTAGACACTGTTAATGTGGGCAACACACACACACACACACACTTATCTTACCCTGTCTGACACCTTCTATATTTCATTAATTGTTCTCTCTCTCTCTATTTCTCTCTCCTCCAAAATCTTCTGTACATTTCCATATTTTCATTTTTTGTTTCCGAATGCGGCTTCATATCCTCCTTTATTTTCGAGGTTATTTCCCGCCACGCAAAGAATTCCAAGTGCAACGACTCGTGATGCGATGTTTATCCTTGCGAAACCTCCTGGCCCACTATAATCTCCTCCGAATACATTCTCATTGAAATTTCGCATCGGACGAAAGAAGAAGAAGAAGAAGAAGAAAAAAACGGGACATGAAATATTCATATTGTGTGTTTACGAGACCATATCTCAAGGTGAGCTTTCGCTCCGTTGTTATGTAATTTGATGTCATAAAAATAAGAAAAAAATGTGAGCATCATGTACGAGTAAGCTGAAAGCTAAACTTTCCTGACACTTCAAGGACAAAAGTATTGGGACACCTGACATTTCCAGCCATATGTGGTTCTTCTGTAAACCTTAAAGTTGTATAGGATGCCTTTGGATGACTCAGAATGAAAATTTTACCTCAGAACAAGGAGGTCCAAATCTTTTCCAGCCGCTGTGCACAAAAATACACTATATGAACATTATTGGACACCATTATTGGAGTATTTGGACACCTGACCTTTCCTGCCATATGTGGTTCTTCTCCAAATGGTTACCAAAAAGCTGGAGGCACAAAATTTTATTGGAGGTCATTGGATGCGGTATAATAAAATTCTATGCCGCTATGCACAAAGCCAACTCCATAAAGATATTGGTTTCATGTGTTGGAATGGAAGATCTCCTGCTATAGAGCTCTAATTTTAACCCCCCGAAAAACCTTCGGGATGAACTGGAACGCTGACTGCACCCCAGGTCTCCTCACCTCACCTACATCAGTACCTGACTTTATTAACACCCTTGTGGCTGATGAACACAAATCTCCACAAGCACCACCCAAAATCTAGTGGAAGATCTTCGCAGAACATTTACATGGGTTGGAAGATCTTAAGTGGCATGCTCTAGAGCTCTGACCTCAACCCTATTGAGAATAATGAACTGTAACGAATTCCCAGGTCTCCTCACTTCACGTCTACTTCATCAATACCTGACTTTACCTACACCCTTGGGTCTGAATGAGCACACATCTCCACAAAAAACAACAACTCTGAAGAAGTTTTTTTAGCAGCAAATGGAGACTAAAAATGAAGATTAACATTCCTTATGGTCAGTGTCCACACACAGTCTATATATTATAACTAAGAAAGATTTTTCCTCAAAACAAGAGCAGGACTGTTACAGCTGCCATAACATAAGTGAATAACAGGGGAATGTTTCTCAAAATTAAAGGCAACTATAACAAGATAAAAAGTACAACACATACGTGGTGTTCTATTCTAACTCTGCACCTGGTTCGTGATCTCTAGAACCTTCTTTTCTGACTTCTCTTCATTGTCAATGTATAAACCTTATCATATCTGCACTTTGGAATGATGCAGTAGCCTACTGGTTTTAAAAGTTTCCTCACGTCTGCATTAGTGTACGCGTTTCTCCCCAGCGATAAATCCTTATATATTCCCTACAGAGGTACTTTGTGTTACGCCGCGTTCATCAAGTCCCCTCGGATAAAAGCACCGACTAGAAGTTTCAATCTAAATGAAACATAAAGTGGTGGACAGATACGAATCCGCGCCCGGCGTTCTTTTTTCATTTTTCTGTTTTTTTTACTCTCCAAGGCTTATCGCAAATCGCATCCATTTGTGGCAGCTTATCAATTTCCGAAGTGCTCCATGTTTCTTTTGGTATTGATGGTGAGGCTTCGAACGCTCATCTCAGGGTCTGGATTGGCTTCCGAAGCCATCGAATGTGTTTTGTACATTAAGTAGGATAACTGACAAAAGTATTGGAACACTTGATTTTTCCAGCCATGTTTATGGACACTTGACTATTAGATTTGAACATTCCAGTCCCCATTTTCTGTCCCCATGACCTCCACTGTTCTGGGAAGATGTTCCACTAGATTTTGTGGAGATTTGTGCTCATTCAGCCACAAGGGTGTTCGTAAAGTCGGGTACTGACGTATGTGAGAGGGTCGTTCATGAACGAATCCTACTTCAATGTGAAGAAAGTCGTTCGGAAGAACAAGTCGTCTCAAAGAGCGATTCGTTCATTTTTCTACTAAACGCGAACTGTGCAGTTAATCTCATGAGTCATGTGACTCCCATAGACACCATACAAGGCAGTAGGATATTGATTTTTTTGGAGATATGAGATGGTGAAGCTACTCATTCTTTTTAATCCTAATTTGTCCTTAGCTGCCTTGTCATATTTTTTTTATTGGAACTATAGTCAAAGTTGGTGTATGTTGGTGAATGAATTAAAAATCGAACAATTTATTTGATTTCTGATCAAAGGAACGAAATAAACTAAACGACTCCAAAAAAAAGATCCGTTCATTTTGATGAACGAGATTCAAAGAACCGGGTCACTAAAATGATCAGATCTTCCCATCACTAGTGAGAAGCTGAGGAGGCCTGGGGTGCAGTGTTGCAGCTCTTTAGCAGGCCAATCAAGATCTTCCACTTCAGTGCTGTTTTTCTTACGATCAGTGGACAGTAATGAAGTAAATGTAATTCGTTCTTGTACTTTAGTAGCTTTTTCGTGTATCTGCATATCTTAAATTTTACTCAATTACATTTTGCGAACTCAGGCGATCGTTTTTATTTACGAAGATAAAAACGTAAAAACACGCAGCAAGTCACTAATTGGGATCGAAACCGGAACGTACGTCTTATATGTGGATTGATTCATGCTAATCAGGATGCTAGTTCCAAGCCCATACCTTTCGCAGTGAACGGAACTCCTGCATCACTACAGATTCAAAAAACAGAACAACGATAAACGACGCGACAATCTTCAATCTGCGGTTTTGAGTTTTTTTTTAAAAACTAATGCAACCTGATGGTTGTTTCATTACGCTAATTATAGCTATCGTAAAACATGAAGGTTCTACTCAGGGATGACCCGAGTTATAACCTCATGAAAAAAAAAAACACACACACCTTGAAAATAACTGACTGACAAACAGATACGTTTCCTGAAAAAGAAAAAAAACGAAAAGAAATCCGATGGCTCTGATTTTTTCTCGACCCTTCGGCATGTATGAAGGTTTTTATCAGTCAAAGTCACTGCCTCGCTGTGCTCGCTGTAGATTTGGAGAGAAACAGATGGCTTTGGTGTCGAAAAAGAAAAAAAACAAAAACCCCAAAGCTTGTGTGTGTCTAATCAGAGCGTTTTACACACGACGCCTTCAGCGGCATAATCCACAAAGTCCTCCATCGCTCTCTGTTTTTTTCCTCCTCTTTCGGGGCGAGGGTGTTGATGATTTGGAATGCAACGTCGTCCTAATGAGAGGATTTGTTTGAACCCGTGCTGGTCCGAGACTAGTAGAAGTCGCTCCACTGCTGGTGAGTCTAATGGACGTCTAATCTTTTAATGCAGATACTCAGCAGTTATTAGACGTGCTGCATAAATACTCCATTACAGCACAGAAAGAGAGGAAGAAAAAGATGATGAGGCAAAAACACACCACAAACACTAGATGGACAAAAGTATTGACTTTTCCAACCATATCTGGAGACACCCAATTGTATAGGACATATTTGGGTGTGATGAAATGTTCACTTGGAAACTAAGAACCAGCTCCATGACGATATGCTTTACAAGGGTGTGGAAGAGCTTGAGAAACCCCCTCACTGCACTCCAAGGTGCATCAATACCTCAGAACGAGCACAAAACCTAGTGGAACATCTTCCCATAAAGAGTGGAGGTACAAAACCTTGGTCTATATGACGTGCTTCTGGATGAGATCTTTATCTCCGAAGTGCAGATGCTGACCAGGTCCTGCACAGGGTTTTTGTACATGTACTTGTGTATATCTGATGATTGAGATTCCCAGAAATTTGCATGTAGATGAAGCAACGCCATGAAAAGGATGGGAGAGCGTGATGAAGAAAGCTGACAGGTTCTCCCAGTCAAGGTTCAGCTCATAAATCAATTTCGCATCAAGCCTCTCTTTTGCTTTTCTGCCTTTTTTTTTTTTTAATGAAAGAGAGCGAGGGAGAGAGAGAAGGACAGTATGTGGGGGGAATGTCAGTGGCTGCCATAATGCTAATCTCCATGTGCTGTTTGAAACCATGCGAAACATCTCACAAAGTAGGTGGTGATGCGTTATTTGTTTGTCTGAAACGTTTTGTCTAATGCAATTAAAATGTGTCCCGCTGACATCTTATGGAAAACCACAACAGCACAATTTTAGTCATGTTCAGGAAAAGAGGAATATTTTCAGTCAAAAAGAGTGGACTTTTACAGCATTTGGCAGATGCCCTTATTCAGAGCGACTTGCATTTGCCTCATTCGTACAACTGAGGCCTATGCTCGGGGGCCCAGGAGCGAGAACTTAGTGAGGCTTGAATTTAAACTCGTGAATGACTGAGGCAAAATCCAATGGCTTAACCACTAAGCTGCCAAATTATTTTCATGAGCCAATGAGTCAAATGAAACCTTCCATTGGCAGCAGTACGATTGACAGGAAGTGGTTGCTCAGTGGATAAAATGTTGGACTTCTGATCGAAAGGTCATGCTGGGCCCTTGAGCAAGGCCCATAACCGGCCCCCTGACTCTTCTCCTTCCATTTCTACCACTGATGCTTGATACAACTTCCCAGGTCTACAACCTGCGTGGATATCAACAGCGCAACTGAAATATACAGTGTCAGGTTGAGGTCACAAATTTGTATATTGTGTCGACTGTGTGAGGTGAATTTGTTTCCTACAAGATCCGGTAACCGGACAACCTCGGAATAAAACATTGATGCGAGTTTTCATATAACGAGGTTTGAGCCATACAAATTACATGAGTTTCCCAGGAGAGAAAAAAAATGGCCTCCGAGTTGAAAGAATGAACCATTTGGCCATTTTAGGAGTCGAACAACAATCGATTCTTCACAATGAGCCGAACCAAATCACTGACTTTACTGTAGGATATTATTAGAAAATGAGAATTTCTCTATTATATGTCGATTAGGTACGAATATAAAGCGAGAAATCCAAACGGCCGGCTCGAGTGAGTCTTTAGACGAATCCTGTTGGCAGGTGGGGTCCGACGTTTCTTCAGTTCCCCCGCTCATGCCTTCAATTCTCATTTACTGTTAAACGAGAGAATGACCAATGACACCATGGTTTCGAGGGAAAAAACAAAAGTTTGGAGGGAAGTAGCAGAGACGGTTCCTGTGTTTTGGGTTTTGATGGAGCACTAAATGGTTGTATATGGAACGCAACAGCAGAGGGAGGATTCTGAGATATCAAAGTTTAGCACCCAAAAGCAAAAAAAAGAAACTTATTTGAGAGCCTCCTATCAGTGGAAATAACCTCATTCGCCGCCTCGTATCGCACTTCCTCGCCGCGCAACTTCCCAGGGACGCTATCGAATCGTCCGCCTATTGTGGAGTTTAATAAAGCGATTATTAAAGTTCCTGCGTGTAGATGCCGAGACTCTCGAATGCCTGTGGGACGGAGACGTTGATTTAACGAGCGTCCTTTTTCATTCTATACAGACTTAATTAGCAATGCTAGGACTGAAAAGGACGGGAGATAACTAGCGCTAGGAAATGTATTCACCGATTTGCGTGGGAAAACTACGGGATTTTTTTTCTCCATAAGCTCCAGACAGGTCAGATTATCAAATTTTATGAACCAAAACTCACACACACACGTGTGTATATAAATATGTGTGTATATTGTATACACACAAACACACACAGATGAATCCCTCAAACCGGCCAGTCATGGCCACACCAAAGGTTCAATATTTATGACTGAAATTCTGTTCAATATTTATACCTCATCATCCAGTAGCGCAGGAATTCGCTGACTCTGTGTATAGAAAAAAAAAAAAAAACACAAGGAGTCGAAGCTGGTTTCACTATTAACAGATTCAAACACACTTCCTTTCCGTCCATTCGGCTTCTTTAAAGTCTAGTTAGAAAAATGTAAAAGAAAAAAAAAATGTGCAAAAAAATGTAGAATTTAAAAAAATTCAGCTCATACTGATTCATGAGGAGTGGTGGTTTAAAAAATAAATAAATAAATAAATAAAAAGAACAAGCCGTCTTGGAAAAGCAAAGCTGGAGTTTATTCAGATTTATTCTGCTTTGAAAGAAAAACATACAAAATTCTGAACGGTGTACAGAGGGGCGCTTGACCATTCCAGACCAATATGGAGGCACTTCTGCTCGGAGAATGGCTTCATATTTTACAATTTTATAACATATTTCATATTTCTCAGAGGTTTTTTTTTTGTACAGATGTGAAAAAAATCAGCAACTGTACCTTTGATCAATTGTCCTAAAAAAAAAGACAGGTATAAGTGCATGTTTTTTAAACATATTTAGATGCTACACAATCCACATCATGTCTACCCCCACCCCCCTTACCTCCACCCCCTCCCTCACTGCCGCAGCAAAGTGTCCATCTGCCGTCCGTCATGTCTGATTTGTTCCTGAGGAACTCGGTGAGATTCTGCGATGTTGTGGTGTGTGATGCAAACATGGCAACCGGAATGAAATATGTCATGTCAAAAAAATACAACCTGTCACACAGAAAACTCACAGGTGATTCACTGAGGTGATTATAGTGAGAGGGTTTATTTTACACACACACACACACACACACACACACACACACACACACACACACACACACACACACACACACACACACACACACAGGAATGAATGATGACATACAGATTAATGTGGAGACTGAAGTCACAATCTTTACACTGAGAGACCGAACCTTCTCTTCTCTTCTCTTCTCTTCTCTTCTCTTCTCTTCTCTTCTCTTCTCTTCTCTTCTTTTTTTGTTCCTTCTTTTCTTTTTTTTCTCTTCGCTTCTCTTCGTTTATCTCAGTTACTTCTCATCTTTCCTTTCTTCTTTCTTACTCTGTTCTGTTCTCTTCTTTTCGTGTCGCTTTCCTTTTATTCTTTGACTCTTTTCATCTTTCTTTTCTACTCTCTACTCTTCTGTTTTAAATTTTTCTCCTTATCTCATTTCTTATTCTCTCTTCTCTTCTCTTCTCTTCTCTTCTCTTCTCTTCTCTTCTCTCCTCTTCTCTTCAGCTTGTATGTACTGAATGCACGTCACTCTTTGCAGCTTTCTGCGCTGCTTTTCATGCTTATTATCTTCCCATTAATGAGCAGAAGGTAAGAAGGAGCCTTCACTCAGTGCTCGCTTAATAAGTGTTGTGCAGCGGTCAGACGCCTGCAAATTGCCTCCTTTTTTATATTCATGGAGGGCAAAAGGCATGCCTATTACCACAGGAGGCCAAAGCCACAAATTACAGCGGCTTCTAGCGTCTGACTTGAACTCTGAGCGCCGCTTCCCCTCCCAGCGCTCCCAAATGTCGTCTGAGCGTAATGATGCGCGTCCTGGAGGAAGCTGCGGAGAAGGGGAAGTGCTGAATCAGGGCTGCTGGGATGTGGGTTACTCTCACCACCTGGCAACACTGACAAATCCTGACATGTTTGACGGATGTGGAGGTGGATAGTTGGAGTGCAGACGCCATCCTGAACGGATTTTCAGCAGACTGGTGCAATTCTCCAGAATTAGTTTCAGCTTATTTCCCAACCACGTTTTTCAGAGATTTCCTCATGTTGGACATAGCAATGGACATCAAGCTCATTTATATAACACCTGTGATTTGAAGCTTCTCCAAGATGCTGTTGGAGGAAACAAATTAACGCTCTTCACACACACACACACACACACACACACAGACACACACACACACACACTTCAGGCGTGACTGGCAAAAAGACAGGTGTTTCTTTTTAATGTTTTCGTACAATGGAATCCTTTCTTCACATATTCCAGTTATGTTAGGAAAAAGATGGCTAGGGCCTTACTCGGGGGCCCGAAGAGTGGCAGCTTGGCAATACCAGCGCTCAAACCCCTGAGCTTGTGATCAGTAACACAGAGGCAATTCAGTCAGCTTTGAGTGAGTGACTCATGACCAGTGACTCAATCAGTGACTCGTTGACCAGTGATTCAGTAAAATCACTCAGTGAGTCACTCAGTGACTCAGTAACCAGTGACTCAGTGAATCACTCATTGACTCAATGACCAAAGTCTGTCGTTCTTCCGACCACCAAAAATAAATAAACCAAAGCAAAATAAGCAAGTAAGAAAGTAAATACATAAATGAAACAGATCCCAGTCACCTAGGCAACAGCGATTGCAGCGATCCGGAGTAACCTCTTCGGCCCCTCCTCGTCATGGCCCGCCACGTCAAGTGCCACCCAACAATGCTCTAATTACAAACAAAGAGAGGCTTCTGATTTCGAAGCACCGCTTCGCCGGTCATGACCACGATCCACCACCACTTAAGATAAGAGAGACTGAGAAAAAGAGAGAGGAAATATGTTTAAGGAGAGAAAAATACAGGCAAGAAGGTTTTTCAAACATTTTGCTCAACCACTCAATGACTCGCTATACGATTCGTAGGGTTTCCTGAATGAGCCGTTACTATAGAAACGAGAGCACAAATGTGAAGCCCTGGTAAGCCAGTGAGTAATTGTGAGTCAAGGTGGTATACACCACCATCATCATCATCATTGTCACTCTATATAGACCTGTAACCCCGACCCATGATCCCTGTGAGTGTGTGATCCCTTGTCGGATGGCTCTCGCTCACCAGTTTTGTGAGGTCGGAGTAGACATAATTAGTGTCATCGCTGTGATTAGATGCGTCTGACCTCACGTTTGGTTAGGAACTCCGAACACGCAATCATGGATGCTGAGTCTGGATGGAGTTCCCTTTAATTGGAACCCCAAAAGATCAATAAAGGTACTGAGCAACTCAAGAACTTTACAGATAGATTTTTGAATGGAAATAATATTAACAGTCTGCTATAATGGTTCAGGACCACAGGTTGCACGAACAGTTCTGCATTTACAGCACATCACTGAACCCCTCAACAATGATGGAATGAATAAATGGACATTCGGTGTTGAGGATGAGGTTCCGTTTTGAGTCTGGTTCCTCTCAAGGTTTCTTCCTCATGCCATCTCAGTTTTTCCTTCCCCACAGTCGCCATTGGCTCACTTATTAGGGACAAACTTATAATTACAAGAAACAATTTTATAGGCAATAAACACATACACTTTTATACAACTTTATAACCTCTATCTCTGTAAAGCTGTGAATAAGAATGGTGAATAATTATCATACAAACCTCAAAGCTGGATGAATGTAATTGTATTGGACGTCTTTGGCATGAAACAGGAAGTTGAACAACCTCCATACACCTTCAGGGGTACATGGCGATTCAGTTTCTGTTACAGCACCTTGGACAGTAACACAGCTGCTAGTCACAAGTTAGTTATTGGTTCTTTAGGTAAACGTGAGGGTTGAACGTCAGACACAAAACATGGGCAGAGAATGAGCGACAGAGAGAAATGGGCAGCAAGAGACAGACAGAAAGAGATGAAAAGTCAACTTCACCCAACTAAACTCATTTCAACTCAACTCAACTGAGCTCAACAACTCAACTAATCTCAGCTCAACCCAACACCTCAACTAATCTCAACTCAACTCGACTGCACTAAACTAATCTTATTTCAACTCAACTACTCTCATTTCAACTCAACTACTCTCATTTTAATTTAACTCAAATAATCTTAACTCATCTCAGCTATATTCAACTCATCTCATTTAATCTCATCTCATCTTATCTCAACTCAACTCGTTTCAACTCATCTCATCTCGTCTCATTTGAACTCAACTCAACTCAACACACTGGAATTGAATGAAGAGGTGAGGTGAAGTGAAGCGAGGCGAACCGAGGCATGAGATAATGTGTATGAAGAACAGTGAGGGGAGACTCAAGAGATGGAGATAAATGAGGAACACACACACACACACACACACACACACACACACACACACTGCTATGACCCTGTGGCGCTGGAATCAATCCTGGAGCTTCTCTTTGTATCTGCTTTAATACTACTTTAGCCACAACACACATAAACTTTACACTACACCCTGTGTGTGTGTGTGTGTGTGTGTGTGTGTGTGCACGCTGTATCCCAGCCCAAAGCTACTTTCCTCCTGTCCCTCAAAGCTCATCCATATTGTCTGCACTTCCCTTTACAGAAACAGTCAGACATTGATTTCTCATTACCTACGCTCGGGGAGGACATTCACCAGAGTTACGGCACACGTTTTTACTGAATGATTGTTAAGAAAAGCTGGTTGTTATTTTGTCTCTCTGTGTGTGTGTGTGTGTGTGTGTGTGTGTGTGTGTGTGTGTGTGTGTGTGTGTGTGTGAACATCATAAATTGCTTCCTTTTTTTTTTGTAATGAATAAAACAGATGCAAATCCGGCAGCATTAGTGATTTGAAACGAGGTGCTCGGGATTGGAATCGACCGTGTGTTTAAAAAAAAGGAAAAAAAAGAAAGAAATGAGTCGAGCAGGATATTGCATATTAAATACACCCATTTATAACTCGAGCGTATTAGCGGGACGGAAATTGGTTCAATTATTTCTGCATGAGATTTCTTTCTCACTTGTTACTTCGTCTCCAATGAGAATTCCAGCATAAGATGCACTGAAGTTGGATGAGAAAAAAAAAAGAAAAAAGAAACAAACTCAAAGTCCCAGGATGCAATGCTGGTATATGACGCAGAGCCTTACCTTGGCTAGTTTGTGATCTTCAAGGGACAAGGAGCTGCATCGTTCTCGCAAGGACTTTGTGTAATAGATGTGGTTTAAACCCATTAAAGAAAATGCTATAAGTGTTAGTAGAAAGGAGGCATGGTCAGCAGATGAGGGGCGGAGCTAGGGAAGGTGAGTAGTAAAGATCCCACTCCTGGAAGTTTGTGGACACCCGACCACAGGATTTGTAGGTGCTTTTAAACATCCAATCACCTTCAGAACGTTTATGGGAATCACTGACAAAAGAACGAACGACTCGCACCAAGCGACTCATCAACATGCTCTGATCTGTTTCCATGTGTAATGCATTGTGTAGTGTTTATGGGAATCACGTGATAAAGAATTTAACGAGTCGAGAGTTAAACGACTCGATTCCGTGTCCTGCACATAACCGACGGAGATTTCACGATGCTTTGCTCATGTGGTGTCCGGGAGAAAGTGAACGAATCGCTCTTTGAGACAACTCGCATTAATAAATGAATCAACACCTGAACATCACATTTGCGTGTGAGCGTCCCGTTCCACATTTAGTTCCCATTTCCTGTTAGTGTATCCTCCATTCTTCTGGGAAGATCTTCCACTAGATTTCTTCTTTGCCGCTCAAGATGTTCCACACACTCCCAACCCATGCCAAGCAGACCTTCATGGAGCTAGCTTTGTGTACAGAGACATCGCCATGCTGGAACAGGTTTGAGTCTCCTAGTTTGTGGTCCCCCGACTGTTCCAATACTTTTGGCAGGACATTGTAGGAGGAAATGGCATTTAATGATCTACCCGTCATGGGCACATTTTTATAGGTGTGTATTGGTATACGTGTGTGTGTGCGTTTATTGTTGCACGTCAAACCCGGTTTCCACAGTGCTATTTGTCAGGCTCCAGGAGCAGCTCTTTAATTCCATTAAGAGGCCACTATCAGGGCAGAGAGCTCTTCCATCATGATGTCGCACAGAATTTACAGCAGCGCTCAACAACAACAACACACACACACACACAGACCTGCATGTGGCACTTTAATACAGTGTCTCCTGGTGTCTCAGTGTGTCAGAGAAACACGGTTCTGTGTCATCACTTGCTCACACACTCTTCTCGCGTCGTTTCTCTCCTCTGGCTGTCCAGCCGAAACATCTGTCACCTCTGGAGTCAGCTGTGATGACGACTTCGTGAGGAGAAACATCTGTATTTTTAGCCTCGCTTCCTATTCGAAAGTGTTTTGTAGCGTTTTTCCAGATAAACTCAGACCTGACATATCGTTCGTCTGGGAATATGTACTAAATTAATCCTGATAGTTTATTCGCTTTATTTCAAAAGTTTGCTTTTCTGTAGAATTTGCACAAAAAGTCACCACTTGCTTGAATTTCAAATCCCTCAAAACTGGAATGCATAGAAAAAGAATGCACAGGGTCATTTTCTGAGGTGAATATCGATGCTTCTGCTAAAGATGATGTATGCGGGGGTGCAGCTGTGGCTCCAGTGAAAGGAGACTTGTTGTACTGGGTTTTTTTGGTTTATACAGCAGTTTGAGTTACAGGAGCTCGTCTGTTGGATCGGACCACACGGACCAGCCTTTGCTCCTCACGTGTATCAATGACCCTGTCACGGTACACCACTGTTCTTTTATCGGAGCACTTTTGAATGATTCTGACCACTGCAGAACAGGAACATCCCACAGTTTTGGAGATACTCAGACTCAGTCGTCCAGACGTCCCAATTTGTCAAACTTGCTTAAATCCTTATGCTCGCCCATTTTTCCTGCTTCTAACATCAACTTGCTGCCTAATAAATAAATCCCACCTACAAACAGGTGCTACGATGAAGAGATAATCAGTATAATATATATATACAGTATAAATGCATAACAAATGTATACTTAATAACCCCAAACACGTTCTCATTTCTCTCTGAGAAAATGCAACCGATGTCCCTCACGCATTAAAACCCAGATGAATATTACATGAAACGTTTTTCAAGTCAGTTTTTCTTTTCTTTTTCTTTTTTTTTTCTTTCCCTCGCACCAAACGAGCTCGAGTCTTGCTGCTAACCGGATTATGCATGTTCATGACTGCATGCCTTCGTGACTGCGAGTTCACCTCTCAGAGGTCACGACCTTCTGAACATCACCATCCCTTCCTGTAAAGTCAGAGAGAAACAGAGAGAAAGAGAGAGAGAGAGAAAGAGAGAGTTGACTTTTAGAGGGGCAAAAGAGAGAAAAATTCACTACATTGAGGGTAAGAAACAATTTGAAAATTTGGATCAACATCACAAACACATTCATTTTTTCGACATACTCATGTTTATCACTTTAGTTTTATTAACCCCCTAAAAACAGGGATTACCTTTTTTCCGCTTCTCCCATTAGGGGGCGCCACAGCGGATCATCCACATGTTTAATTTGGCACGTTTTGGATGCTGGATGCCCTTCCTAACGCAATCCTCCCCATTTATCCGGGCTTGGGACCGGCACTAAGAGTCCACTGGCTTGTGCAACCCTAATGGCTGGGGTTGGTTCCCTGACCAGGGAATGAACCCAGGCCACAGCAGTGAGAGCACCGCAACCTAACCACTAGACCACCAGGGAACCTAAAGGGATTACTTCAGTTAATCCCTTTTTGGGTTGAAAGAGGCAGATGTAGAAGACAGGGCGGTATGGCGACGGATGATCCGCTGTGGCGCCCCCTAATGGGAGCAGCCGAAAGAAGAAGCGGAAGACTTCAGTCAACTATTTTCCATTTTCCTTTCACTATGAGCAGTCTACCTGGTTTTACCCCATCCTGTGATAGGATTTTGACTTTAATATTAGGTGAAAAGAGAATAGCGACTCCAGCACTAGATTCCCCTCCAGGGGGCAGATGCCATACCAGCCTTCACTAATCACGCCGCAATCGGCAGATTTATTTGTTCGGTTTCTTCAAGTAATCTGTTGGCTCTGTTTAGGTTCAGCTAATAAGCGAAAAAGAAAAGAAAGAAAAAATAAATAGCACAGGTTTCAAATTGAAAAGACAGAGGGTCACTTCCATGCTCTCCAAACCCCCAGCAGAAACAACGACGTAGTCTTTTACCCTTTTCACTCCGGTCCATAGGTGAGACTCCAGAGGGGAAATCCTGGGACTCATCGGAATTCCGATCGTATCAAGGAAAAAAAAATACGACCGCTCGTATGCGCCGCGATGTCTTCTGCTTGTCTTAGGGGGCTCTGCCAGGCTAGGAACCAAAAAGGTTGCTTCATGAGAAGGTTGACTTATGCAAACAACCTCGGCGTGATCGATTTGTCTTTTTCTTATGAGACATCAAATGAAAACAGCAAGTAGAACTTGAGAGGTTTCAAATTCACTGATCGTTTTGGCCAGAGTTCAGGCAAAAGTATTGGGACACCCACATTTTCCAGCCAAACTGTTACCACAAAGGCGAAGGCACACAATTGTACAGGATGATACTTCAACTAGGAGATCCAGAATGAGAATGCTCCTGGGCACAAAGCCAGCCCCATGAACCACTTTGGAAGTGGTTGGATGATCTGCTATAGAACTTTGATACTCATCCCTATTAAATATATTTGAGATGAGTATATATAAATGGCTCAAAAACAGAATCAGAAGAAAGGCAAGACTTTGCAAAAACAACTATTGGAGAAATGGGTAATAAAAACGTTTTGGTGAAGGGTTCCTCTAGTGGTGAGGATGAAACCGTCAGGCAAGAGGGTGACATGAACCAGCAACAAAAATAAATAGATAAATATATATATAAATAACTCTCTAAATAGGTAAATGGTCCCATTTTGTCATTGAGTTAATGGGATGGTAATTATACCCGCTCTATCATCATGACAAAACTGGATGTAGAGCATCATTATGAAGATGGCTTTGCCGCGCTTGTGTTCCAGCAGCTGCCTCGGCTCACGTCGTTGATGGATATCAATTAATGCCGTGGCTACGTGGCTGCTCATCTGTGCATTAGATTTAATTACAGATACGGCGGCAGAGCCCATTTCATGACCCGGGTCTCCTACTACAAGGCCCAGAATTGTTTTTGGAGGGGGGATCTGGATCTTTCCAAAAATAAAAGTCAATGGCGAGTTCAGCAAAGTAATTTAGATGTTAGACAAGGGGTTGATTTCTGAACAAATGAAGAGACTTGATGATGCGGCAGGTATAACCGCCAACATCTGCTTAATTACTTCAACAAACATGCTCGGAAAGCAAAAAAAGTTTACCCAAAGAAAAACTAGTTAAAATTTTTTTATATATATTATTATTATTATATATTGCATATATATATATATATATATATATATATATATATATATATATATCGAATATTCATTAGGTGATTTACATATACCTTTGTTTCTTAAGTCTGAGATTTGAATCTTTTTGAACATGTCCTTTGTAATAATAAACTCCACTCTCCTGGGAAGATGTTCTGAGTGATCCAATTTATCCCAATCGAGTGAAGGTCAGAGCTCTATAGCAGGCCATTCGAGATCTTCCACACACTTCCAAAAGATCTTCATGGAGCTGGTTTTGTGCACAGGGGCCTCATCGTGCAGGTTTGGGTCTCACAGTTCAAGTGGAGGGAAAATTCCTATGCAATTTCGATGCCTCCAAATTTGTTTGTGGAAGAACCACATATGAAAAGTCAGGAGTTACTTTTGTCCGTATGGTTGGTTGGTCAATGATAAACAGAGCTGCTTTTATAGCAACATAATCAAGCTCGTATATTTTACAGGAACACGTTCCGTTATTCCGTTTCCTTCCTTAAATGACTGACGTGTCGTCTAATCGAATCACACGGCTGAGCGGCTGAGGGCTAAATATCTGCTCGAGGCTCGGGCCCTGGCTCTGTGACAGTGCCGAGACTCGAACTGGCATCGCTCCAGTCATTAGCACCAAAAAAAAAAACCTAGCCCTGCTAATTTTAGACGAGAGGTTATTGTCGAAACTTCTTTTCGTTAAAATGAGCCTGCAAGGTACCGGAGCTGCTGACTGGAACCTTAAATCGCTGTTGCTTTCACAGGATAATCAGCTTTATTAAAGCTTCGGAGAATTTTGCACAGGAATAAACATGAAATCGAAACAAATCAAATTTCATTTACTTCAATTCAATACTCTTTTATTTGTATACCCCATTTAACATTAGTCCCAAAGAAGCTTCACAGAGAACAAATATCCCAAATGATTCCTTTTGAGTGAGCCATTGGAAACGATATCATGGGGAAAACTCCCTGAGATGGTACAAGGAAGAAGAGATCCGACCATTATAGATTCATCATAGTTGTCGTCAGTTTCTGTCGCAAACTATTTAAATTACTTAATACTGTTTGTATTAGATCTAATGAAGTTCTGGCTTGAGTTCCAGATCTTGAGAATTGGGACACAGTACACAAGGGTTATTTCGGAAGGTCGGAAAACGCTGATGTCGGGGGTTCATGTAGAAGCAAATTAGGAAGATCTTTGTTTTATGAGAGTTTGTTGACTGAATCGTTTACAGGATCCCTGGTGGTCTAGTGGTTATGATGCGGTGCTCTCACCGCTGTGGCCCCTGGTCAGGGAACCAACCCCAGCCATTAGGGTTGCACAAGCCTTAGTGCCGGTCCCAAGCTCGGATAAATGGGGAGGGTTGCGTTAGGAAGGGCATCCAGCGTAAAAACATTTGCCAAATCAAACATGCGGATGATCCGCTGTGGCGACCCCTAATGGGAGAAGCCGAAAGAAAGTGTTGACTGAATCGTTTCTAGATCTGTGGAAAAACTTAAAAGAAGAGTTTGGTGTGGCTCAATACGTCCTTTTAGGGGTTCTGTAGTTGTTCAGAAGAAGGGATGAGGGAGAGGAAATTCTACATAGTAGATACATAGAGTACCAATTGGAGGTTAGGAACCCATAATGATGCTTAAAGAACCCTTGCTTTGAGAACCACAATCTTTTGATTCGGCTCTTGTTCCCTCAAAAGGAATTTTCATGGTACTTTGGAGCAGATGATAACTATAACACTATATATATATATGAGTTCTTGAGCAGTGTTGGGCAGTGTTGGGCAGGATTGGAGGATACTTTTGACAGTAACTAATACTGTAACGCGTTACTTTTAAAAATAAAGTAACTTCGTTACCGTTACCGTATGGTGCGTTACCCGTTACTTTTTTAAATGAATAAATTTGGACTGAAGTGTAGACTACAGTCTAACCTGTTTACAGCAGCGCATTGTAGGATTGGAGGATAAACACCACTGTAAACAAGAAGAAGACGCACTGTGGGCGTGTCTCCCTTTATTCAGGTCTGTGCGGCAGTAATGGCGAGTCGAGGCGAGAGCAAGGCGTTTCTCAAACTGGAAATATGCTCATTATTTCACTTTAGTTGAGTATAAAGACAAAAACTTTTTAGTCAAATGTAAGCTGTGTCTTTCTGGTTCGAAGCTCGTATCTACTGCGATAAACAGCAACTCCAGAAACTCCATGCCTTGACAGAGCTAGAAGCTAGAAGCTAATCCGGTGTTCTGTTCTACATTGTTGATAGTTTTCATACTTAAGCTGTGAAAGGAACATTTTTAAGAGCTCAACACAACAGCTTTTATGATGCAGAAGCCACTTTAGTTTTTGATTGTGAATATATTATTCAGCTTGTTTTGTTCTTTATTTCAGAAATCCTTGTGATATATTCAGTTTGTGCTGGTCTGACTTCAATAAAATAGTGTTTAAAAATTACTTTGTGTTTAAGTCAGTTTTGTGTTTGTATACACCATAACGCATAAAAGGGCATTAATGGGAACCATAAAGAACGTTCTTTAAAAAAGTAACTGAGTTACTTTTTGAAAGAAGTAACGAGTAACTGTAACTAGTTACTATTTTTTAGTAACTAGCACAACACTGTTCTTGAGTCAAACATTTTTTGGCAAAGAGAAACCTTTAAGGAACGTAGAATGCTCAAGGAATAAATAGCTTTCATTCAACAAATGAAATTCCCAACATGAAAGCTGCCCAATAGATTAATAGGAACCTTAAATGATCCTTGAAGAACCCTTCACTTTGAGAAGAATGTCCAGAAGCACGATCTCTTAGGTTTGCTTACGGAAAACAATAAAACAATGTTCAACTGAACGTCTTGTAAAACAGTGATCCAAAATAAACAGTATTATTTCTTTTGTTTACCGACTCGACTTTAAGGCTGTCAGAAGCTGAAGCCGCCGAACTGAATATCAACACGTTCCGTACGGCTCTTGGGTTCCTCCGAGACCAAATGTCAGGGTTTGAAGACGCGCAAATGTTCTCCGAACGCCGAGAGCGACAAACAAACCAGAAGCAAAGAAAGACCACGAGGCTGAGGAAGAACGTGAGGAGCATGTGCTATGATACTTACTTACTTGTTCTAAGTGCAGTAACACCCACTGGTGTCAGCTAATGAAGATGGCGTTTTTTTTTTTCCTCCTTATTTAAACTCTGGCCGCATCTCCGGCCGTCGGAAAGCATCCCGAATAATCAGAGAGCGCAGATGGTCCGGTTCTCTCCTGAGCACTCGTTGTCTTGGAGACAGATTATTCTCACTCCTGTGATTTCTTCTTAGCGGTAAAGAGAAAGAAAAAGTGGAGAAGGTATTAATCATTGTTCACGCTGTCGATATTCAGGATTTGAACGATTTTATCATCAGCGGTTTTGACTTTTTTTTTGGTCCTTTTTTTCGAGTCGGAATTTTAAGTTGACAAAGTCAAAGTCTGAGTTTTTTTCAGTGTATTTGGAAAAAGGGCATGTTTTCCAGAGGCAGAGATCATCATGGATGATCAATGACCTTTCCCATTTTGGAGAGAAGTGTGAATGAATCAACATTTTGTTTCACCTAAAATATTGCCAATGGAGAAACACCGGAAATCTTCCTACTTTCCGAAAGGAAGTCATTTTGTTCCAAGGCTCTACTTATATCCATCTCCCAAGATTCTCTAGTCACATGTCTCATTTGTTACCTGCTTCATACACTGCATTCTGCATCTGTGTAGAACCCAAAAACAGACCGGTGTATCCCGGTCTGAACGGCTTGGAAGTAGAACCTAAGAACCTACGATTTTCCATAACTGCATCTCAGAAGCAAAACAGATTTATTGTAGGTACATATATTCCGGGGCAAGAGACATGAGAAACTAGGCACCCCCCCATTTTCATATCTTGGTGCATCCCAAATTTTCATTGAACATGTGTGTAGTCATGGAGGTCATCTCCAAAGCCCATGGCGTCACTCGGTCACTTGGTTCCAGGCCAGAAATAATGAGATCGTGCCAATTGGCGCATCCAATGATGGAATGATTGAATGGTTGGGATTTCCAAAAAAGCTCCAAATGTTTCTTATTTAAGAAAGAAAGAAAGAAAGAAAGACAGAGAGATTCAGGTTGAGGACTGTTTGTGCTCTTCAATCCATTTACAGGCATTTCTTTCCCGGTGAAGCTCTCAGCGTTTAGATAAAAGCAGGTCCTCCACCTCATCCTCCTCTCTTCAGAAGGTAAAGACGGATAATCAGCATCTGTCTAAGACCTCCCGGTGTTAGGAGTACAGTAGGTTCAGGAGGTTCTCTCTCTCTCTCTCGCTCTGTGTGTGTGTGTGTGTGTGTGTGTGTGTGTGTGTGTGTGTGTGTGTGTGTGTGTGTGTGTGTGTGTTCACTAATAAGTCCATTTCTGGAATTGACGTAGCTGATGGACTTGTAGTGCATGTCCCTGACAGCTGAAGAGCACAGCGCACAGCCAGAAAAGGCAGACAAATAAAGATATGGGAAATGAACAGAAAGATGAAGAGACCTACAAATGGAAACAACATACTGGATGAGGAGAAAAAAAACGAGAGAATGGACAGACATGGGAACAAATTGGTACAGAACAAATTGGAACAAACCGGTGGTAACGCGAATCGGATGGGGGGAGAAAGAGTGAAGAGAGATGGACAGCGAGATAGAAGAGAGCGAAGAAAAGGATGAGTGAGTGGGTAGAGGATAGAGAGAGAGAGAGAATAAGAGAGAGCTGGCTAGGCAGAGAAATTGGGAATGAGAAGGAAGTGGAAAAGGAAGACGGAGAGAAAGAGCGAGAAGGAGTGAATAAAGAGTTAGAGAGCGTGATGGATTAAGAGCGAAAGAGAAGGGATGGTGGAAGATGAAGAGACAGGAAACAAGAAAAATGGAGGCAAAGCGAAAGAAAGATAATGAAGTGAGGCCAGAGAGACAGAATGAAAGAGACAGAGAGGGTATTAAGGAAGGAGGACAAGTAATGGGTGGTTGGAGGTGGTTGAAAAAGAATGATGGAGGGAGATAAGAGAAGCAAAGACAAGAGAGAGACAGAAGGATTTGACAAAGAAAGGCAGAGAGAGCAAGAGAGGGATAGAGCATGAAAAACTGGTTGATTGAGAAGGATGGACAGAGACAGAAAACAAAAACAAGAAAATGCAAAAGAAAAGCAGGAAAGAAGAATATATTGAGAAATAAAGGAAGAGGACAGAGAATGAAAGAGAAAGAATAAGGACAAGATAAGTGCATGGCATGTGAGGGAAGTATGATGGAGTGACAAAATGGGGAATGGGGAGAAATTGTAACAGAGATGAGAGAAAAAACAAAGAGATGATAGAAAGTTTGTGGGAGAAAAGGCAGGAGATAAAAAGATGAGTAAAAGAAGAGGAGAAAAGAAAAATGTGGTGTGAAAAGAGGAGAGATACGATTTGGGAACAAGAAAGAAAGGAGAGTGAAAAGAGATGAATGAATGGCTAACCATAAGTGAAAACACTTGATGGAGAGAGGAGGAAAGACAAGGAAAAGATAAAAAGATAAAGACAGAGAAGGAAAGTAGAAAAAGTAGAGAAAATATAAAAAGGGGCAAGAAACAGATGAAAAAAGAAGAGAAAACTATGGAAGAAAAAAGAAACATAGAAAGAGAAAAGATGAGAAAATGGAGAAAGAACAGAACAAAAGATGGAGCAAAGGGAGAAGGAGAAATGTGAACGATGGAGGAGGAAAAGAAAGGAATTTGTACAAGGTGGATAACAAAACAAAGGAGAAAAAGGAAAGAAGGAGGTGAAGTTGAATATGAAGAAGGAGATTGAACAAATAGGAAAAATGAGGAGAAGGTGGAGATGGGGAAGAGAAAGAAGGAGAAAAGTAAAGAGGGGTTTGGACAAGGTGAAAAAGAGAATGAAAGAAAAAGGGAGTAGGATAGAAGTAAGTTAAATGCAAAAAAAGGAGAGGAAAAGGGAAAAATGCAGCAATAGGAAAGATAAAGATGGAGGAAAGTGTTCCGGGTGAAAATAGCGAGTGATGGTTATGTCTTTGACTCAGACGCCTCACCTCAACTCACTAACAGCTTTATTGTAGGAAATTACAGATTGATGGTGAACAACTGAAGCGGAGCCACTCAAAGGATCACAAGTGACTGCTTCTGGAGACATAAACATTTCTAACAAACACTGAGACATCTTACGTGAGAGCGCACTTTCTTGCTGAGAAAATGCATGAGCTTTATCATATTCCAAAACAGGACAGGAAATCTCTAACGTCTGCTTGGATTTGTTTCAAATATGGATGAAATTGTTTCTTGAAAGCCAAGATTCAGAATGCCAAGGCCCACGTCAATGGCATTGTTATTTTCCAGCCCATCTTCTGTCAATCAAACCCTTCAAACCCCTTTTCCTCATCTTGTTTCAGTAAGGCAGACCTATTATTCTTCATTTGGAAAGGAATAGGGGAAGATAAACAGACTTAAGTGGCTCAGGCTCCCCATGAGCAATCCATCCCTCCTAACTGGCCTTCTTCACCTTGCTGTGGCACCTCGTTGTGGCATCCCTCAATTGTATTTTTTCTCAATTGAGCGACTCCTGGCAGTTTGCCATAGTTGCAGCTATTTGTACGGGTTTCCTTCTGCCAGGACTCAATTTATGCGAACGAAATTGATTCACTGGCCCTTCTTCCAGTCCACAGGTCCTCATACTTCAGGAGTTCACTTTGCATTGAATTGAGCCAGTCAAGATCTTTTTCTCCTTGCTTTTTCTCATGATGTCACAGGCTTGATAGCTTCTGTATGGTAATGGTATATGGTACCCATGTGGTATACACTGACCAGGCATAAAATTATGACCATAAGACATTATGAGCGGTGAAGTTAATAACAATGATTATCTCTTCATCATGGCACCTGAGAGTAAGTGGGGTATATTAGGCAGCAAGTGAACATTTTGTCTTCAAATTTAAAGTGAGATGATATGAAGGTTTGGCAAGCGCCAAATTGTGATTGCTGGGTCACTGGGACAGAGCATCTTCAAAACTGCAGCTTTTGTGGGCTGTTAACAGGCTGCAAGGTCCAGTATCTATCAAAAGTTGTCCAAGAAAGGAACAATGGTGAACCGGCGACAGGGTCATGGGTGGCTGAGGCTAATTGATGCACGATTCAACAGACGGGCTCCTGTAGCTTAAATAGCTGAAGAAGTTAAATGCTCGCTGGGTCAGGACTGTTTTGGCACCAAAAGGGGGACCAACAAAATATTAAGCAGGTGGTCATAATGTTATGCCTCTTTGATGTATGTGGGACCAACAACCAACAAGGGCACTACTTACCTCACACTTGTACCATAGAATTGCCTACGAAACACACTCCAGTGGTGAGTCTTTTGAAAAACTGGGCAGATGTGGTCCTGGGGAATGGGCTACAGTCAACATAATGCATTTGACAGAGACATTTTGTGTAAAGTGATTCAAGGTGATGCAATAGTAGCAATGTCACCAGAGTCAATTAGATTTTGATTCTGAGCTTGGTTTAGTGCACGTGTTTTGCATGCTCTTTCGATGTCCACGTTAGTTTTCTGCGGTTTTCCAGGTAACCTAGCGGCTTGGGCATCTCCGAGCAATCCATTCCTCCTAACTGGCCTTTCTCACCTTGCTCCACTGTGGCATCCCTCAATAGTTTATTTCGACTATTGGCAGGTTGTCAAAGCGCATCTATTTCATTCGGGTTTCCTTCTACAAGAACTCAATTGATGCAAATGAAATGGGTTCTCTGGCCCTTCTTCTAGTTACACGTCCTAATAATTCAGGAGTTCAAAAGATTTTGTTTCTCAACTTGGTTTGGTGCCTTTGTTTTCAAGCTCTTTCTGTGACCCTCTTGATTTCTTGCGGGTTTTTCTTCAGTTGACCAAAAACATGCCAATTGTGCCAAGGGGTGAATGCGTCAGTCGCCCCCTTTGTGTTGGGCTGGTATCTCATCCAAGGACCTCATTTTGTCTTATCTCCAGAGTTGAGAGCCTGACCACTGAGGAAAAACGAAGTGTTTAATGCGTTCGAGTCCCTCTATAAGCCTGGCTATGGAAGTCACCCAGTTGCCTGTTTGATTTGTGCCTCCCAGGTCAATTATAAATCTTTGCAAATGGACAGAGTCATCATAAATACAAAGAAACTAAATTAAAAATAAGTAAAAGTGGGTTTTGGGCCAGTTATCAACGACAGTCTGGGAGCAGCAGGTTAAGAGGCTTTTTGTGGGTTATTTATCAACAGCTATTTATTTACATAAAATCCTCAAGGGTGTAGTTGAGGCAAATAATGAATCTTTAAAAGCTTCGCCTGGCAAAGTGGGAACTCCTGCAGCAGTGGCACCAGGAGAATAGACGACGTACTCTGATTCTTACAGTGTGTATAATATGAAGGTGCTCAGATCTGAACCCCCCTTAAAAAAGAAGCAGACATTCATGATCAGATGCAGGGTCATTTCTTTTCGAGGAAAGAGGAATTTTAATCAGCCGTTAATTAAATCCCAAATCACATGGCCGAAAATAAAGCAGCTTCAATTTGTCTTCAAGGCACAGCATTGTGTTGTGCACTGAATCAACCCAGAAGTTTTTTATAAAAAGAGAAAAACCCGATAATGTAGGCAATTATAATCGTACCAAGCATTTTAAAAGTGAAATTGTCAGTACAGATGAAAGATCAATCAAGCAAATACGCACTTCAGGAAGGTACTTGTTTTAAAAACTCGTTTCCACAATTAGCTCATGCCTCAAGACACAAAGTTGCCACAAAAGTTTTCCACACAATTGTACAGAACATCTCTGGATGCTATAGAATGAAATTTTCCCTTCACTTAACCTAGGAGCCCGAATGCTTTGCATGGGTTGAAAGTGTGTAGATCTTAAGTGGCCTGCTATAAAGCTCAAACCTCATGGGTTAAACTGGAACGGCACCCCCAGGCCTCCCCACCTCACCTACATCAGTACCTGACTTTACTAATACCCTTGTGTCTGAATTAGAACTCAAAAATCTCCACAAAATCTAGTGCAACATTTTCCCAGAAGAGTGGAGTTTATTGTAACAGGAAATGGAGACTAGATGTGAAATTGGTTGTTTACGAAATTTTGGGGTGTCTACACACTTTTACCCAAATTTACGTGTTCACCCTGACAATTCCTAGTTTTGAGGTTACACCAAAACGGCAGCCATCTTGGACAATCAAAACATTTTTCACTCCAAATATTCTAATGGTGAATTTATAAGAGATGACTATAAATTTTCACAAAATAAATTGCGGCTCGGAAAAATAAATAAAAGCAAGTTGTGGATTATCTTACAATTCCCGGGACTCCGCAGGTTCAGGAATGTTCGGGAACGTTAGGAATAACATTTTAACTAACAAATGTCATACATGTTTTTAAAACAAAAGATTGTATTAAAAGTGATATTATGTCTAGATGACTTCACTAAGGTACCATAGGGGGCTGCAGGGGTGCGTCCAAAATTTCCAAGGGACCACTGTAGTGAGTATAGTCCTTATGAGTTATTTGAAAATGAGCTGTCAGGGCTTGCGCTTTATATTAGCTTTGTATCTTTAGTGAAAAAAACAAAACAATGAAAAATGGTGCAATTCAGTTTAATAATGAAATCCTGCATTACGGCAGGACGTAAAATAACATTACAATATTATACAAATGTCTCGGCTGATTAATAAAACTCTGACATGTCTAGAATACATCTGGAATATGATTACAATCTGCAATAATGAAGCCATAAAGGACTCTCTGTAGGACACACTGCTTTTGTATCGTATGCCACATATATGTGTGTATACAAGTCTAATATGTATAAACTGGACTGCAGTGTCTCTATTACCAGCTACATTGGTTTAATATCCAAATGACTACAAAAAGTGAAAAGGTTTGCAATCAGAAGTGTTAGCGTCTTGTTTTTCCTCAATGTCGCTCTTTACACTTTCCACTAATGAAATGGTTGTAACTAATGCTAACCAGTCAAACACAAACGAATGAACACAATAATTATGGTTATTTAAGCTACATAATTTGTTCAGCTTCGTGCTTTCATCATCGCACTTACCAGCTACATATACTCAACAGACGCACCAACCATCTCCATTACCTTCCAAGCTCCTTTCAAATGTTTCTATACGGGTTAGGTCATATATAACGGATCTGATATCAAACCCCGAGTCTCACTGAGACGAGTACAGAAACCGAACGGCAGTCTGTCGCTAGCTAGCACGAACATTGCGACTTGCTAGCATAACGTACGGGCAGGTTTCTTTGCAAGCCATTCTTCCACCAAACTTCTATAGGACGTCATGACATTCTCCCTTTAGCTCCATGAAGATGTGCCTTTCCACGGGATAAACATGTGTGAAAGATTTTGAGTGGCTTGACAGAGCACTGACCCTCAACCCTTTTAAATACCTTTGGGATGAATTGTACCTGACTTGACACCCTTGTGGCTGAATGGGCACAAACGGGGACAAAATCTGTAACTCGTTCATAAAGAAGGATATAACAGTCTTATGGTTGGGTGTCTGCCAACGTTTGTCTCTATAGTGTAATTATGTTGCCTGATATCAGGATCTATGGATCACATGGGTTTAATTGTTGGTGATCATATCTCTACGAGCTGCTGCTGTAGCACTGAACAGCAGCGAAATCGGGTATCATCTAATCTCAGACCAAGTGCATTTCTCCAGCATCCTGCAGGACACACGAATGCCCACATCCTTGACGTATGATCCCACACGCAGGTGCACGCCTGATCCACCCCTGGGACTTCACACACAAGCATTTCACATGACAGAACCTTCGAAACAAAAGGACGACTCGTTGGTATTGTGTGATTTGTCTAATCTTAATAAAAAAAAAAGAAAAAGAAATCTCTCTCACACACAGTGAAGCATGAAATGAGGCTGCATAACATATTTTAGGATAGAGATGTCACTAGTGTGTGTGTGTGAGTGTGTGTGAGTGTGTGATAGCACAGCTGTTGTTCTGTCCATTGTGCACTTCTCTCGTGGGTAATTACTCTGATTGGAGAGCGATAGAGTTGATGAGAGCGTCCACCCAGCCTATTGTAGAGTCACCACACACACACACACACACACTGCAAGCTTCCATAGCTGTAATATGCTTGTGTCTTTTTCACAAGTTCAGTTCAACTGAAAAAAGTTGGCTCGCACTTCACTCTCTAACTCGTCCTCTCATCTTCTAAAGCGTCTAAGATCTCATCTGAGAGCAGCCGAGGAGCTGCCGTGAGTAGCCAACATTCCTCTCGGTAACAGCGAGGTTCTGGTCTGTAATGGCAAGGTTAGGTTAGGCTGTGTGTGTGTGTGTATGTGTGTGTGAATGTGTGTGCGCTGAGATTTCATTAAAGTCCTGTCAGAAGCTAGAAGGGTCTTTTCCTGGGTAAACACTGTTAGCTGTCACACGAAGCAATTTTGCGACTAGCAAGAAAGATAAAAAAAAACAAACAAACAACCCACCAGACTACATGAATTGGGGCTAGGCTTAAACAGCGGGACGTCTCGGTGATTACCACGCTGCTTTCGCGTACGAAACTAGCCTGTTCCAAAGGGACGCGAGGCGGTTTGGTAGCCGACAGCTGTTTTTTTTTTTTTTTTTACCGAGAAATACTTTATTGAATTAATCCCAGGCACACGGTCTCCTCTGGAAAAGTATAGCGGCTAGAAATGGGAACCAAAGCATTAATTTAATCGAATTATAATTACTACTAATAATCACGATCACGTAAGGATATTTGCCTGAGAGAATGAGCGTAATATTTTTTTCCACAAGCCTCTTTCTAAAATAAATGTAAAAACAAGTGAAAGAAAGAAATGCAATTTTTTGAGTTACTGAGGTCCCATGAGTTAACCCCCTACCTTCAACCTTCAAGCCTTGAAATCACCAAGCTGCCACTCTTGGGCCCCCCGAGCAAGGCCCTTAACCCTCACTGCTGCAAATTTCACTGTACTGAGTATAATGCATCTTTCTTTTTAAACTCTCCCAAAGAAAACATGCAGAATTGATATTTTCCAAAGCAAATGTAGGTTTGAATCTGAATACAGACTACATTGGCACATCAGTTCAAATCCTAGCATCATCTTCAAGCTGTCACTGCTGGGCCCTCGAGCAAGGCCCTTGACCCTCAAGCACTCAGCCGTATACAGGACATAATTTTGGATAAGCTCTTAAATCGGCAGAACGATCCTCAGAAACGGATGGTTTCAAAGAGGCGAGATAGCAGGGCCATCGGCATGGCAATCAATAGATATTTTATTGCCGCTCTGGCAATCCTCTGGAACTAAGCGGCATAGAGTAAGCTGGGACTTTAACTGCTTTAACGGCTCTGCTGTTATTTTCTTTCGTTCAATATCATCCACGCTGAGCGTTAGCCATATTCGAGGACATCGATTTCACGACTCTAGTACGGTCAGTGACTTGAAACGCTGATCTTCATGGAATACCGATAGATCCACCTTTCTCCTTATGGCATAGACACCGGAAACAACCTCATGCCGGTTTGGCGTTCGTATCGACATGATTTGGGTTGCGTTTTCTCCTGAAGGATTCGACAAGGCAAGCAGAGCGCCATGAAATCTGCAGGGGGTTTGAGTTTTATTATATTCCACCAAAGCTGGTGATTATTTCTTCGCACTTGAGCTAAGAACAATGCGTGCCAGTCCTCACGAGGGCGCAGAGAACGGCTGACTAATTTGGAGAGGCACAATTGCAGCAGGTGGCCTGAATATTTGGAAATGGAAAAGTACCAGGAGAGACATTTCTACACGCTAGTTTGTGGCACTTGTTTAATGAAGTTTGCTCTGCGAACAAATCAATTGCCAAGTGTGTGGCTGCTGATCATTTGGGAATTGTTTCTTGATGATTGGAACGCCTCTTTTTTTTTTCAATACCCTCCCAATTGGTATAAACCTAAGAGAGTTTACTTGTGCAGAAGCTACGAATGCCGGCATGTCGGTTAGATGATGGACAGGCAACACACGGCTCTCGGTTGGTGGAGGCTTTTTACAGCACGTCCGCTTTGCTCAGCAGGTGTTGTGGCTCTGCTGTGTTGAGACATATCAGGCATAATGAGGGTTTTTACGTCCTGCAGAGTGGATACTGGCAGAGACTCTATGTGCCTTCTTGGTAGAGATGATCAGGTCCAAAATGAAAAGGCATTAAGGAGCTATGCTACATCCTCAGCTTCACCTAAATCTTATAGTGTTTTAAAAGCCTGTATGGTACGTAACTGAAAGGTTGATATCTTGATGAGGACATGACGTGATAAAGTCTTAAAGAAGTATTATATCAAATGAATCACTTGGAGAGATTTATTGTGGCTTGAAAAGTTTCTCAAGGTAAGATAAGTGATCAATCTCCTATAATAGGACATCCCAAAGTGTTTTATTAGACAACATTAATTTCATCCACTTATAATGTATTTAATGCCATGGACGCTCTCCAAAACAAAGGTATTTGCTGTCACCACATTATCTCAGCTATAAATGATACAGGGAGTTGATTAGTGTGTGGAAAAGGACAGAACATACAGGACAAAAGAGAGTCTGCAGAAGTTGTGCTGTTGTCTAATTGATCTCAACAGGCTATGGGAGGGATTATGGGGGAAACGGTGAATCCTGCTCTGGCATCCCTCAACAGAAGTTGTTTACAGACACACCGACTGTCTAGGATCTGGTCTAGGACAAATCTGTAAAAGTCCATTAAAATAACACCGTCAAACGAGCTCACATGAACGACTTTGGCAAGCGCTAAATATCCTCCTGCAGTAAAAACCCGACTATGCAGAACATATTTTCCGTGATTATTCAGGTCCCTTGAACTTGTCCACATTTGGTAATGTTATCATCTGGAACTAAATTAGAGTTACGAACTAACACGAAGCATAATATGGAATTTGAGGTATTGATACAATTGAAGTTATGAAAAAAAACATTTCAGGAGCTTCACCTTCTTCCTAGTTCCTGATCAAGTTTCTGTACACAACATCTCCTGTCTACTTGCCAACTCTGACTCAAGTCAAGCCTACATTGAAGGACCAGATTGTCTGAAGTCCCCTATCCCAACTTCTACAAGTTCTCCACAATCGCTCATCAAATCTGTCTGAACACTAGCGTGCCAGAAAAGTATGAGCCCTTAACACACACTATGTTGTCCTCCTGCCTAGAAATCTGAAACCACTGTCACATACCATGTTCTGAAATCTCAAACAACAGGTGCACTACCCCTCCTCCAAACCCGGCCGAGTTTTTTTTGCCTTTCCGTTGCCACCCCACAACAACACCGCCACCAAATCCCTTACACTCCTCCGCCTCATCTGTCAGATTTGTGCACCATGTGCTGATGGGAGGCTAAAATTAAAACTCCAGGGCCCGACTCCAGAGATAATTTTGTGCGTGACCGCTTAAGCAGAGAACAGGCGAACGGTCAGAAAGGGAGAGGAAGGGGGAGGGTGACGGCATTTAAAAAGACAATCGGAGGCAGGCAGTTAGAAGCAAACAACCCGTTCCGGTTACAATTTTTCCCAGAGCGAAGTGACAAATTCACAATTCGAGCAAGCCCAAAGCCACATGGGGTCACAGCTAATAGCATTTTTGAGCCTAAGGAACCCTTGATTACATTTTGGCAGTGGAACCCTCGGCGTCATCGTTGATTTAGATGCCACTGAATATTTATTTTTTTATTCTGCAGTGTGTCCGTGCCAAGAGGCAGTTTAGATATTCTATTCCAGGCTATTTGAACTACCCTTAAAGTGACTGGCACCGATTCAACCTCACATCATGCCGAGCATGATGCCGTACCATACCAGAAGCCGTTTCACTCTAAGGTCCTAAGAATTAAAGCACTGGTCATGGGTGTGTATTGTCTTTTTTATAAAAATTTGAGAAACCAACCAATTTGTTCAGCGATTCATGTTGCTTTCAGAAACACTGTTACAAAAGAAACATTCACACAGACATATATAAGGATAGGAAAGGCTGTGTGTGTGTGTGTGTGTGTGTGTGTGTGTGTGTGTGTGTGTTTAGGCATTGTATACATGATCTGCAATGTTACAAGCTAGTATTATGTAAACGGTAATACGCAGTAGCAAGTTCCCGTACTCCAGACCGCATCTGTCTGCAAAGCTTAAATCACACCGTCCTCATTCCATCAAGGGCTCTGCTCACGTCCATGAAGGGACTCATTTGGTCAGTCATTTTAAAGCTGAACTTTCATAGAAGGGTGGCCAGAATAAAGGCTTAGAATAGAAAAAACCAAAAAAATCTACCTTCTTCCCGATTGTAGACACTGTGCATGTAGTTATGAGGCACTTTATACAAACACAAAACATTTCCAATAAATCGGTGTGATTTTAGTGCTATATGCAGATGATTGCACCCATCAGTTTTTGGTGTGGGGACAAAAGGTCAATCTCTCCAAAAGTGACCGGTTAATACACATCAAGATCGACCCCTAGCAAGGATATCTGGGACTACCCAGATATTAAACAGAGATATATTTACATTTGTCTGATATATACGGAGTTGTCCAAGGGCTTGATCGTGGCCCCCTAAGTGGCAGTTGCTCGGTAGTACCCCTAACACCAAAAGAAATGTAAATTTTGTATGTACCAGCCTATAATTCTCAATCAGTCTGTTTCCTAGCAGACAAAACAAAGATGAATAAATTCATTAAAACAACTTGAAGGAACATTTCAAACTCATAGCTCTCCGGCATGTTTGTGTGTTGTACACACCCAGCATGACTTCTCGAAACTGTCTGGTGTGACGATTATACAGAAAATTATACGTAAATGATTTTTGCAGAGAGGTAAAAGGATCCACTGTTTTTCAGTTTTTTTTTTCTCATCGCGTTCCTCTGCTGATCCGAAAAGCTCCTAGGCCGGTAGGTTATTTCCGCAGTAGAAGCTGGACGTCTCCGATATCGTCTTGGACATGCTTCGAGATGACGAGCCGTTGGACACCAGCTCTAGAGACGGACTGTTGATGACCGGCACGGTGGGCTCCGCCCGGCTCGACTTATACACGCTGGTTTGTGTCTGCAGGTAGCGCGTGGACTTGAGCTCCAGGCCTTCGTAAGAGTCAGCGTGAATGCAAGGGCACCAACGGAACGCCTGCTTGAAGCCAGCACGGAATCTATCAAACACACACACACATAACAAGATCTAAGAAGATAGTGCCTGGCGGATCGCGGGGGCGAGGACAAAAGCGTGGCATGCCGAGGGTTCGAGCACGCAGAAAAATCGAGCTTGATGAGTACGGATGCTAAACCCTGCATGAAGAGCGACGAGAGCGAACAAGGACAAAAAAGACAGTGAGAGTAAGAGAAAGAGAGAGAGCGCAAATAGCTTTCGGAATCATTAATCATTTCCACTGCTGAACACGTTCATTCTTCTGCTTCTCTCCAGCATGCACGCCGCAGCGTTGCTGTTATTTCAGACATGCAAAAAAAAAAAAAAACAATTTGAATGAGTCAGAGAGAACACTTGTGCCACAGCTTCTGAGAAACAGACCTAAATTAGCATTTAGCTTCATAACAAGCATTGTTTTATGCAAACGATTACACTTTGTCCTTTTGTTGAAATAAATTCGTTCTGATTGCACATTCTGAACTCATCAGGCTGCTGGAGGAAAAATTACAACCTGACATTTTTAAGCAGAATTATACAAATGCAGGGAACGGCCACGGAGTTGACCAAAACAAATGACCAGCCTCGACTTGTGTTTTAATCGTAAAACATTATTAGAAGTCTTGTTAATATGATCTATAACATTACCTTGGACATTATTTTGGCAATCAGTGCAGGGTAGTTAGGATTTATTAACCTATTAGTTACTGAAGTCTGGATTGAACCCATTCCGGAGGTTTTTGCATAACGAACAAGTCAAAACAAGTCTATAACTGGAAAATTTCCATGTACCTGTCGTTCAGGCAGCAGTAGATGATGGGGTTGTACATGGTGGAGCTCATGGCGAGCCACATGATGGCCAGGTAGACCTGCTGGATGAAGGGCTTCTCGAAGAGCAACGGGAAGAACTCGTGCAGGAGGAAGTACACGTGGTACGGTAGCCAGCAGACGGCGAACGTACACACGACCACGATCATCATCTTAACCACCTACACACATCCGTAAAAGAGAGAATAATAGAGAGTGAGAGTGAGAGAGAGAGAGAGAGCACAAGTAGGAGTCAAATAGGCAGGGCAAATGAGGGGTGTTAGAGAGTGCTATATGTCTGAGAGGAATAAGTGAGGGTGTCAAAGAAAGTCAAGAATGACAGAGTGTTGTGTGTGTGTGTGTGTGTGTGTGTGTGTGTGTGTGTGTGTGTGCTGAAATTGAGATTGAAATGAAGAGCCACTGCGGTCGAATGGGGAATCTCATATCGAATATTTCATGACTGCCGTCCTTCCTGACCCTCATTATCTCCCGAACCTGACTGTCGCAAGAGGGGAGTTTTCATCAGTCTGTTTTTATTCCAACCTTCAATCTCAGGGTCTGAATGGAAACATCAGAAATTCCCCCCCAAAAAAAGATTTTGCATTCAGGCGGGAAAAAAAAGTGTTCTGATGAACTCCTGTGTTTGTGTAAATATTTATTTGTTTTGTCTGCCTAGTGTTAGGATTGATTTATGTATGAAAAATTTTCAGACAACTTTTAAGTTGTTTTGTCTGTAAAAAGTTTGGATAGAAAAGGACTTGTGCCCTTTCAAGTGAGACCTTTTGTGTGGGTGTGTGTGTGTGTGTGTGTGTGTGTGTGAGAGAGAGTACAGCAGGACCTTGCGTTTAGCGGTGAGTTGCTCCTGGTAGCGGCCAGAGGAGTCTCCAGGAATCTCGCTGGCCCACAGGTTCAGTCCCACCACCAGATATGCACAACCCATTACCACCAGGGGCAGGAAGTAGATCAGAATCGCCACACATACAAAGTAACTGGAGAGAGAAGGGAGGAGAGGGGAGGCGGATGAAACAGGGGAAAAAACTAAGAAACCGACTGGAAATACGTCCATCTTTGTTTTAGTGTCCCTCTCTTGCTCTCATTCACTTCCCATTTTCATAGTGTAACGATTCTCTGGATTTTATCCAGAGTTCTGATTGGACAACCATTGTAACAGTCGACAGTGAAATGAGACAAAGATTCTTCAGAACCCTGGCGCTACATAAAAGAACATACAGCTACATCACACAACATAGAGCTACATAGCAGAACACACAGCTAAGGATAAAAATAAGTTGTCCTTCGAAACATAAAGTGCAAACAATGCAGGACAGATACACAAAATACACAAAACAGAACCAACTAATATATCTACTATGTATGTTATACACTGCAAAAAAGAGAAACATGAGTGTACTTGTAAAAATATATGCGAAAAAATGTTTCTGTTTCCGTCTGGACAGAGGAGTTCAACGCTGCGGCCCAGGTTCGATCTCCGGTCAGGGAACCAACCCCAGCCACTCTTAGTGCCGGTCCCAAGCCCGGATAAATGGGGAGGGTTACGTTAGGAAGAGCATCCAGCGTAAAAACATGTGCCAAATCAAACATGCGGATGATCCTCTGTGGCGACCCCTAATGGGAGAAGCTAAAAGAAAGTTTATTCTCTACCCAACATGGAGAATTGGGGAATTAGTAGCTCACTGGTTAAAGCTCTGGATTACTGATTGAAAGGTTTTTCAGTAGGAAGTTCAAGACCCGGTCTTGCCAAGCTGATGTTCTTGGGCCCTTGAGCAAGGCCCTTAACCCTCTATGCTCAAGGAGTGCTGCATCATGGCTGACCCTTTGCTCTGACCCCAGCTTCCTAACATCGATAGTATCTGTGCTGTCATTTACATGTGTAAAGTACAAATCTGTTTTTTTTTTTTGTCTCATTGGTTTCCAATACTGCTTGTATTTATTAACTGACAACATGCACAACATGCCATTCTTTAATTTGCCGCTGGAGTATCACAAACTCAATTAAGGTTGATACACAGAATCAAACCCGTAGCCATTTGTTTAATAGGGGCGCTTTTCGAACAGTAAAACAGCAGCTATCTCCAAAAAACAGCCCTCACATAACTGCATTAATTAAAGACAAAAAAATGAGAGAATTACTTCAATAATATTCGGCTAATCCTGGTTTCCACAGAGGCACAGGTGGCGCACTAATAATATAGCTATAAAAAAAATGTCGAATAGGGAATAGATAAAAGAAAAACGTTGGTCCAACACACAGAAGCTCTGCAGGAGGACAGAATTAATCTATTTGCTCCAACAGCAGCAACACAGCTGAGACCTATGCAGTCCATTTCTCCATCAATTAAACACAATCAGGGAGAGGAAGAGAGAGAGAACGATTGCCTGTAGAGTTAGACCACAGGTTGCTGATTAAAGCGCTCTGAAAAATGACTAAAACATTAAGCCATCAGCCTGGCTCTGGAAAGACACAGGCATATACACTTCCACATCCACACAAGCACTCTGATAGATTTATCATGTATCAGACAGACTGGCAGGTCAAAGCGGAGACAAACCGCGAGACATATCTCTGGCCAATAATTTTCCTTTAAAGTTATGTAATCAGGACTAACTGATGTCTTTGTTCTTGTCAGTAATTACGCTGAGGAAATTAGAAAGCCATATGTCCGGACAAAAGCTCCATTCATCGCCCGTAGGTGAGCAAAGAAACAGCAGCAGAAGTCATTTCCCTGAGACGGGCTCCTTGAGTTACGGCGTGAGGGTCCAATCCAAAGAAATGTCCTAATGAAGTAAAAGCCAGTGGAAGGACATCAAATATCCTGTCTTCGTTTTCCAGCGCCTGGGTCGATAGTCTAAACACTTAGGGGTCTGCTTGATAGAGCCACAGGGTAGGAATTATTATTCTAGCATTATTCGTGTTTAAAAAGTGAGACCACAGGCTAAAATGTGATCTGCTAAGAAAGATGTCCTGCCACCAGGGAATTTTGTAGGATGGACAGTCCTGCAGAGGAAGTCAGATTCAAATAAACAGTCATCTGAGATTGCAAAAAAGGAACTGTTTTCATTTCGCTGGTTATTAAAAACTGATTTATTATCCTGCCGTTGCTCACTGGTGGACTGAAATATTACATAAACCGTATGGACAATATGCCTCATTTATCAAACTTGTGGTAGCACTGATTTCTTTCATATTCATCTGCATATGTTAATTATGAGCTCTTCTTAAAAAGGGAGGGGGGGATGGGGGGTGCAACCGAGCTATGAAAGACTGTATTTTTCAGCTGAAATACACCTGAAATTTTCCAGTAATGCAGCTTAGCCATTGCAGCGCTTTGCCTAACACAGACACATATCATATATCATATAAAATCACTATAACTCAAAGAAAACTAAGGAATTTTGAAGATTCATTGAGGCTCCAAACAAAATGAATGTGTGTTAGAAAGATAAAGCCATTTGGATGAAATAATGGCCCATAACTTTTGGGGAAAAAAAAAAAACATTTGTGAATCCTTGGCTAAATTTTGATTTCATATGCAGTCTTTAATTACCCAGATGTTTGGACTCAAATTTGAATAAAATTAATGTCCAGGTCATTGGGTCCTGAGTTCCCAGTCGTGTTTTCAGTACATTAGTGTTCCTACAAACTCTAATTTTACCCTCACCTTTTAATCTGTATAATAATAAGATGAATTAGTTATCTCGATGGTGTTGAAAAAGGTGCAGGGTAGAAAAAAAAATATGCCACACTGAATATCCTAGAGGAGCACATTTAGAGATCAGATTTAGAGATTTTAAAGGAGAACTGCAGCCAAAATTGAGACTCGTACATTTTTACTCAGACATGGTTTATGTCAGACATTTGCTTCTTTGGTTTGGCACTGGAGCTAGAACGCATACAACTAAGAGTAGTTCATGACTGGCTCCTTAATAAGTCTGGCATCTTAGAGCTGGAAAAGCAACACCTATTACCTTTCCCCCCATTTCAAACCATATAGCGAGATAATAATAACCAGGGCATCTGCAGAAGACATTGTTCCATTCTGATCTCCCTGAGCAAATAGCACAAGAGTTCACCAGGCAGCACCAGAACCCAAATTTGCTACTCTGCATGGTCCAAAGCCGCCATCATCTGTGTTTGAATAAAATCAGCTTTCATTGTGACAAGGCACAGGACAGGATTTATGAGCTGTGCTCCAGATGTAATGAGGTCCTGGACTCACATTGAATGAACAGAGAAATGGATTTTAGGGTTTGATCAAATATATGCTGTGAACTGAAATGGGTTTGACAGCATGATTAGGATATTATATGTGTATACATTAATGCAATTCATTTCATACACCTGTTTTGTACCTGCACTAAACTGGCCCAACTAATTGGCTCTTGGCTGTCAAGGAGTAGGATCTTACTGTATAATTATTTGAATGGTCTGGTGTGATGCTAGTGCCTGATCTATTCATGATACATCTCTATTAATGTGGTTCCTCATCCTCCAGACCTTCCAGAGTCATCCTGATTCTTTACCTTAGCTTGGAGCTGTTTTACTTGGGGCTTTTCTTCAGGTGTAGGTGGGTGCAGATTTTCATTTCAATTAGGAAAGAGCTCATTTCTGACACCTGATTCCACCTGCACTTGACAAATCAATAGATTTCAATCAAGTGGGACTTCCACCCTGCATCCACACTAGCACTTTCTAGATTAGTCTGAACACCCCTGGTACACCACAAGTCTTTTTTTTGATACTGTAGATTTACACATAATAACAGCTGTTCTAATCATAAGTCCTGTTGCTCATCCCAGAACTCTTATTCACACTTATTAACAACTTTCATCACACCCGCACTGTTTGACTTTATTGTATACAATTGGAAAAGAGTAATGATTTATAATCACACTATCCGGTGTCACCCAGTAGAGAAGTCTGGTTCCTGTCAAGATTTCTTCCTTATGCTGTTTTTCCCTTCATCGCTCTTGCCTCTGGTTTGCTCATTAGGAAACCAGAGCTGCATCCTTATGTGATTTATTCAAGTGTCTGAAGTTACCTCTGAAGATTATTGTCAGGAGATGAGAATTTGGGTGACGGGTTAGTTAGGTACTTTACTTCATCACTCGATAAGTCACGATGTCGAGTGCCAGAATGGGGTAGTCTGTACCCCATTCCACATGTGCAGAATTGCATAAAAATGGATATGCTATGGTCAAAATTTTAGGCAGGTGTGGGTCCCAGCCCATCGTTACAGCAATTTACAGAAACACAGAGACAAACGAGACCATCGAAGTCCAGCATAAGAAGGGGGGTCTGGTTGTATGCTCGGAGAAGAAGATAAAAAAAGATAACACGTGGGTGAGAATTAGAAATCAAAGAGTTACAGCTAGACATCTCTGAGACAAAGGTGTTGGCACATGTGTTGCGGATAAATGCAGAAACGACTGCTTGCATCATAAGCACATGATGAAGCAGTGTGACGCCCAGCTCGATCACACGTACATCCGTGGATCGCTGTTGTTGAACTGTGGAGTGAGAGTGTGTGGAATTTCAGCTCTGATTTTCTGTATATTTAGCAGTGTGAGAGTGTCTGGCTATATATAAGTGTGTGTGTTATTGTGCGAGTCTGTGTGGACTATGCAGTCAGCCTGTTTCTTTCTCTCTTTCTGTCTCTCTATCTGCCTCTCTGCCCCTCTGTAGCACATGAATGGAACAGTAAGCGTAAGCTGACACCAGGCATAATGCTAGCAGAATGGCATTGCCTCAAAGGCTCCAACAATGCTGCGCTGCATCCAAAATGACAACCTGCTCGCTGTTCTCTGCCCTCGCTGGTCTTTAGGACACAATTCAGGATTCAATAAACGACTTGGAATGGTGGTCACAGATGACTCATGCATCCTGCAACTGTCTAAGGAAGGGGTCACCAACTGGCAAGGCTTCTTCCGGATATAGATCGGGCAAGTGTTTTAGCAGAGCAAACTAAAAATCTCATGAGAAGGGAAAAAGTGGCTGTAGATCAGTATATTGACTACTAGAGTATGAATCATTTGGGCTGTGGCTTCAGCAAAATAAGAAGCAGCATATTGGAAAAATATACCTACAAATGGACTAGTTAATGCTTTAATTGTAGAAAATGATAGAAAATGATTGAAAATTCAGTGTAGTCATTGGTCTAAGGGTTGCCCTGGTGCCAATTAAAAATTTGAATCGCAAAAGTGCCCCAGAAAGCATAATCAGTACCACTCACTGGGTGAAACAGTGGGCTGGTGGTAGCTTAGTGGTTAAGGCTTTGGACTTTGTTTCCAAAGGCCTTGAGTTCAAATCCCAGCCACATCAAATTGCCACTCCTGTGCCCCCGAGCAGTGACCCCATAGCTGCTCAGTTAATAAATCCAAGTCACTTTGGATAAGTGCGTCTGTCAAGTGCCATATATAAAAATGGAATAGCCTTCTTCGAAATCATGAAACCCTGACAAGGCATGTTCTCTTTCAAAAAGGTGTATACCTGCCTTGTGATTATGCAGTGGCTACATGTGCTAACAATCATTGCATTTCTACTTACTGGCTAATTCTCATTTCAGAAGGTGAGGCTAATTCCCGCCTTCTCCAAGGCATGCTTTTGAAGGGGAGCACTGTATCATAGTGCAAATTAATGATTTATATGAGTAGCAGCTGAAAGAAGAAGAATGATCCTTGTCACTCAAAATGAGACTAAGACTACCCGAGCAGTCTGGGACTGGCTCATGTAGTAAAAATGTAAAAAAAAAAAAAAAAGGCTCACAAATTTCTCAAGTTCAAATACCCCTTGCTGCACTGTGTTATTAGCTGTCTAAGTGTATGTCAGGCAGTACACAGTGTTCTTGTGTGCACAGCGTTATGTGCTTGTCCGTCCGACGATGTGCAAAAGTACGCAAAATTTTTACCAATTACATGAGACAGTAGGGTCAGCATTCTTTTCAACCCCAACATTCATATGCGGCCCAGCGACTGTACACCGAACCACTAATCAAGCGTGCTCATTATGCCTCTGCAGGTTTTCTACATTTCATCTGTCCCGAGTGAGCCCAGATGTGCCAGATATCACGCTTTCATTATAAGAATAATAAGCGCCTCAGCCACTCGGACATGATCTAGATAATTTGTATTGTGTCGCCGATTGTGCGCCTGGCCCCGCGCCAAGCAAGAGACAATGGCCTGCAGTGTTAAGCGCTCGTTGTGCGCCGGATTCAAGAAGACGAGCAGATTCCACGGTGTCTGCAGGCTCATCTGGGTTTGTGTACTTAAAAGCAGCACTGAGTCTTTGTTCGGAGAAGCGTCTCTGAAATACCGCTTCGATTTATACGCCGAGAAAGAGAAGATAGTGAGCCATGGCTTTGCTCTGACTCAAGGCACATTTTGAACTGCACTTAGAGCCAAGGATACTGAATATAATTCTTTATGCTGCAGATGCTAAGGGCTTTTTATTTAAATTCTCCTGCGGGAATAACTGAAGCAAGCCTTGCAGCTCTATTTCAGAGGGTGTGAAAGTAGGGAAAGATCTGAGAGTGTGATGCACAGACAGACATATCACATGAGGAAGAAAGAAAAAGATTTGATGGTGTTATGAGGGTGAAAGCCTTCAACGGCATAAATACATGTATTTCTAGAGGCGCCCTAACTCGATTCCCGGAGTACCTGGAAACAAGCACTGTTTGGTGATCTCCTTGCTCGGAGACACCCGGTTCTAATTAGATTGGAAAAAATCACCAGACTGTGCAGAACTCTGGCCCTCCAGCTCTCCAGATAGGCACCCCCTTCTTATTGGATTGGAAGAATAGTACACGACAAGAAGGATGTAAAAAGAAATAGAACGATATAAATGCTAATGAAATCCCTTCATCAGGTCTGCTGTAGTTTCTTCCTAAACTATCAGTTCGGATGGTGTGTGGGGAGCATCGGAAATTTCAGAAAGTATTCTGAGCTCGACTGGAGCGCGCGTGTTGCATAACAATGGTGACAGAAAAACTCTAAAGCAGCTTTCTCCCAATGAAAACATGGCCAAGAGTGCTTTTGGGGTGGTAAATGGCTCAGCTGGGGACCTGAATTTCAGGCAGAAGTCTCAGCTTGTGGTATCAAAAACTTTCTTTGTATTCACAGAAAAACATTTTCAGAAAGACTAATCCTTGTCCAGCTAGCATTCAAAATTGGTGGGTAGTGCTGGGATCTGGGAAACATCTGAAGAACAAAGGAGACATGAGCGAGAACTGTGAACTGTCTGTGTAGACAGTTCTTTACACCTAGGGTTTTGTAGGTGTTTTTAGCCAAGCCAGGTTTCTCAGTGTAAAAAATCTTATTTGACTTGCGTACCATTTTTCTTTATCACGGTGAACCGTATGTCTCATGACCACTATCGAGAGTAGGCTGCTTCTTTCTCCTTTTGATTCTCCTGCACTTTGGTGCCGTTTGTTCTGTCCGGATCAAAGCGAACAGCCATGAAATTAACTCCCGTCTTCGAATGAACCCAAATGCAGCCAGGTGGACTAAAGTAGAAACACAGAAGCATCTGTTATAATGCTCCCAGAGTCTAGACTAGTGCTTTTTTCGTGAGTATATGGCTCACAGGATTTTATTATACCTTTTTAATATAGATTTCCCCAATTAGCTAGACAGCCAAAGATTGACACTGGTCAAAGAAGTAAATTTCACCTAATCCTGTAAGAACATTCTTATTGGACATTGATAAGGTCATGATTTGGTTTTCTGAATAGTTGAGAAATATCAAAAGCATTTATTTCACTCATTTATAACCTAATGATATATATAGGAAACCCAAACCGAACTGCTTTTTCTGGACATGACTAAAGAACCCATCTTGTTTGCAATCGTGAAAAAATCTCATGTGAAGTATCCCCACGTTCCTCCCCATCCTAGTGACTTTGCTTATACGCAGGAAGGAAGCTGTTCTAATGAGTTATTTTCCTGGGTAACGTAATTGTACATGGACGCGACGGCGAAATTGTACCTAAATGACTCGCAGCATCCGTTATTACCTTTAATGAATACTGGTACATGAATTCCACAAGGAGTCAATGGTTCAAGCTCAGCTCCTTGAAACCCAGTGAGAAAATAATAATAATTCGCTGAGGGGTTCCACGTTGTCTCTTAGAGAGACAAACCGTTAACGGTGTTTTATACCTTTTACAATCCAAATCAGAAATTTAAGTTCCCCTTGTTTAGACAGATTTTCTGACAATTTGAATGGTCCTGAGATGCAACTGATCCTGTTCCCTTCTGCTCTCCGGACTTGCCAGATCCATTCTGATGCCCTATTTCTGCATGGAGTTCTCTTCAAATACTCACTAACGCTAAGGATGGATCCACCTGACCAGCCTAAGGATCCATGAAGTTGCTGTAAATGGTTAAACTCAAGAAACAATGAGGACGTATTTGGACTGTGATTAGTGTGGACAGTCTGCTGCAATGGCTTGTGGCTGTAATTGGCATGAAGAATTGTTTTCATTCAAGTGTCCATCAGTGAACTGCATATAACCTCAGATGATGGAGTTATAATAAATGGACACATTCTGTGTCATTCAGACTAGGATGATGGTTCCCTTTCAAATCTGGTTCCTCCTACACCATCTCAGGAAGTTTTTCCACTGGTTTGCCCATTAGGGATAAACTTATAGGGACTAATTTATGATGTAAAATTGCTTTGCGATAATGTCCATTGTTCAACAGATGTGACCGTAAGAACGAAACCTAATATCAGTCACTGTAATACTAAATATATGTGTTCATACTGTACTAATGTAATACTTATGACGAAGTTGTGCTTACTATTTTGATGAGTATTTCCAAATAATTCTTACCTTCACTGACTCTGCTTTTTAAAATGTAAGACATGAAAATCTCACGGTCTACAATCAAAGCCCAACATGTCTTCTACAAATCAAAGAAGTCCAAACAGCAAGAAATCTCCAGAATGTTCTCCCTGATTGAGACCAAATTGACAACAACGTTTTTCCCCCCATCATAATTAACTGTCTAGCGAAGATTGCACAGTCCAATCCAATCAATGCATCACTGCCTAAGCCTATCATCTTCCATCATCGCTCAGATTAATCGCTGCATCATTCTTACATTTTCTTGAAGTCCATGACGGTGTATTCTGGCCAGTTGATGTAACAGACGATACGGCCAGACAGCTCGTACACATCGGAGTAGTAGTACTGTGGAAAGGTGAGCAGAAAAGCGAGCACCCAGATCATGCCAATGATCACTTTGGTCTGCGTCGAAGAGAGCCGCTGCTTCAGGGGGTGGATGATGGCCATGTACCTGCAAAGAATAATACAAAAAAAGCACAGCATTCACCAACACAGATTCAAAGATTTGTCTAAAGATGAATCGGTGCATTAAATCTGCACTTGAAACGTCTCCAAATAAAAACTAATAATGACACAAATAGGGTATTTAGGACAATATTCTTCCAATTACTTATTCAATTTACTTCAGTTTTTCCTCATGAATGAGTCACGGTGACAGCAGGCTAAGAAACCTATCATAGATGTCTCGAATTCTGGCTAGAAATTTAAACTGTAAGATCCCCTCTACCCTAGGGGCCCAAATCTAGTGAATTATTAGCACCCAGTGAGAAAAAGAACCAAAATAAATGAGTGCTAATTTTACCTCAGACATATTTACCCAGTGTATAGTTTTGTACCAAATGTAACTGAAGCATGCCAATAATGTGTTAGATTTGAGGTTCATCACGGGATATTTTGATACAGAATGATACGTCCATGATCGTATCCGCTAACGGACCATGTATTGATCCGTGCAACTCAATATTTGGCCGAAGAGCACCTCATCTGAGACAAATCCGCATCTAGCATTGACTCTCACAGCTTGTCTGTTTTACAAATAATGCAGGGACGCCGCCGAGCCGGGAGCCTGCTGCGCTTTGTTGTTCCTCCATTTGGCCAAATGAAGTGCTAAATATCGAGCTAAAGAAGTTTTTGATGTTTACTGTGAAGCGAGAAACTTGGCTGTAGCATGAAAAAAAACTGTTAAAGAAGGAGACATCACACATTTTATCTCTTTATAGCTAATTTCATTGTCTCTTCTTCGTTAGCATCTCGTGTCTATTTGTTGAAGAGAAATTGCAAGGCATACACTGATTAAAACAAATTGCTGATACTGGAGACTCCTTTCATTACTTGTTACTATAGAAAAAGCACTGTATTTATGTGGCACATATATTTCAGCACAGTGAAATTTTGGCCTTTACATTATTTTCAAGTCAGAGCACATATAAAGCACCCTTTAAGAAAGAGAGTAATATGAGCCCTCTTTAAGGACCCACAGTGGCAGTTTGTATGCTTGACCCCCCCACTATTCTGATCAGCAACTTACTGACCACTGGGCCAACTCTAGCAGCAATGGAGCTTGAACTCCCGAACTTCTGATAAGTAACCCAAAGCCTTAAGTATTGAGCCTCCACTACTCTAAAACTTTAGTTTGTTAGGAATCTTGGGTCAGAGCAAAGGGTCAGAAATGGTAGCTCACACATGGAGCAGAAGAGGTTAAGGGTCCAGCAGTGGCAGTGTGTGTGGCAGTGTGTGAGCATCATTCTGATTAGCAACCCACTGACCACTTGACAACTGACCCACCACTGCCCCTTTAAAATATTTTTTGAATATCCCAGCTTGCTATGAAGCTGGGGACAGAGTGCAGGGTCAATAGATCAAGGTAATACACATCTGAAGCTATAAGATTAAAAGCTATGCTTGTGGACACAGCACTAGCAGCAATTGGGCTTGAACACCCAACCTTCTGATCAGCAACCCAAAGCCTTAACCATTGAGCCTCCACTACCCTAAATCTTTTGTGCACTTTCAAGGTTGTTAGGAATCTGAGCAAAGGCCAGCCATTATACCTCACTTCTGGAGCAAAGAAGGTTAAGGGTCTTGCTCAAGGGCTCAACAGTGGCACTGTGTGGGCTTGAACCCCCAATGTTCTGATCAGCAACCCACTCACCCCTTGACCACTGAACCGCTGGTGCCCTCTTAAAATATTTCTCATACATCTCATCTTTCTAGGAAGCTGGGGTCAGAGCTCAGGGCCAGCCATTATATAAAGGATAGAGTCTTTGCATAAGGGCCCAGAAGTGGCATTGTGTGGGCTTGACCCCCAAACATTCTGATCAGCAACCCAATGACAATTTGACTACTGAACTGCCAATGACCCCTTAATATTTTTCTCATATATCCAAGATTATATGAGTCTGGGGTCAGAGCACAGGGTCAGCCCTGATACCCTACTTCTGGAGCAGAGAAGGTTAAGGACCTTGTTTAAGGGCCCAGCTTGGCACTGCTTGAGCTTGAACCACTGACCATCCAATCAGTACCTCAGAGCCTCACCCATTGAGCCTCCACTGCTCTCTCAGAAGGAGTGCATTGATTTACAGCTGTCAGAGCTGCCGTTATAGAAATTTAATCAGCACCTTTTGACCAATGGAAAAGAAATACAACAGCCATGACTGGATAGATGGATGAACAGATCAGACAGCATGGTTACACCCTCTCCTTTGCTTCTTATGACATTTGAGGATTTATGGAATGTAAAGGAAACTGATTAAACATGGCCTTTTTATATACGATTGAACGGCAGACTCTATTAAATCCTCTTTACAAATCAGATAAAGGTCGCCAAGTACCTTTCATGCTACAACAACGTATTGCTTGAAAAAGAAAATCTTTTTTATATTAGGAACACCTGTTACACTCAGCAATCGTTTGAACAAATATACTTATAATACAGGTCACTTTGCTGGGGCACAAGTACCGACTGTCGCCTAGCTGCTTAAGCGAAATAAATTACTAGCACGCTTCTACGCTAATCGATGCAAACAGACTGCATACACTCTCCAAAAAACGATACGGAGATTCACTTTGGGGGTATTGTCTCCATAGAACGCACACATTTTTTATTTACCTTTAATTAGCAATTGGATCAGTGCTCCAATTGTTTGTACACCAGAGGAACAAAGATACAATATTTGCTTACGTTTACACTAGTGTTTCATCGCCTTTAAATCGCGAGCTCTTTCTTTAAAAGAAAAAGAAATTGCTGGACTGAGCATGGAAATACCGTTTTTTTTTTCCTGGTCAACCCTAAGTAGCTTAAACGCAGGACACGATTTTTCAAAAGGGGAAATAAAGGTCTCTGATTATTTTAAAAGTGCCCTTGATAGAACCACTGGGATGAGATGGAAAAGTACAGCTTGGTCCACTTGTTCCTGAGATTTTTGACTGAATAATTAAAACAGGAAAGTAGAATCGTGCGACCGATATGTTAAATATCTTTAAGCACACATCCCATAAAGGTCCTTCTTTTTCGATCACGTCCACGCTACAGCCATAAGAGGTGCAAAGCCGAGCTCGCTCTCCGCCTGACCCTTTGAACCGTGTCCTGGTGCTTTCAATTCATTTCCTCTTATTTGACTCATCCCGAGCGCCCCATTACTGCGCCGCATAGACCGAGCGTCTCTGCGGAAAAGAGGGCCCCCAAAAAAAACATACAATACAGTAAAACAGTAGGAGTAGAATCTTGCTGGAGGAGAAGCGTTTCTATTTCTATTCTACACAAGACCATTTGCTGCTTCCCTTGAACCTTGGATTCCCTTCAATTATCTTTAAAAGCAATGAAAGCCAATTAGGCGTTGCCTGTTATTCCGATTGCGTTCTTTTTTTCCTTCGTAGTTTTTCTCATGAATAATACACAACTCGTCTTGCATCTGATTCGCAGATTCCCTCGAATGCCTCTGAAATAATTTGTGTTTATTTCCAGGAAACAACCCCCACATCACCCGCCGCCTTCGTTCCACACCACAAATGATCACTTATAGCAATTTGTACAGCAATGAGCGGCTAATTAGACGCCTTTTTAAAAAAAGATCCTCGAACGGTTTTGTGCGCAGCGATCTTTATTTATTTATTTAGTGCCTCGCTGATTTCTTTTTTGTCCCCAAAGGAAATTCCCTCACGAGCATTGAAAAGACCCTTGATGTGATGTGCTTGTTCGATGTGTGGAAAACAGCAAAGGGGCCTTTTTCACCAGTCAGGACTCGCGGAATGGGATAAACAGCTCCGCTTTGGAAGCGCACAGAGGCATACATTAAGATGATTTGCGGCCGCTGAGGTCCCGTCTCAGGCTTTACGGCTTTAATTGGAAAGGAGCGTCAAAACGGCGACGCCGAGGTTTTATCGTGCGCGGACGTGGCTCCGTTTTCGGCTGCCAACACGTCGTCGAACTCGTCTCTGTTCCGTGTCGAAAACAGGGACGAGCATAAAAAGACGAGGACAAGTGTTTCTACGCTACAGTGATGCTTTCCTTAATATATTATGCTGATAAAAAGAGGATGAAGGTTTGTCGATCGTCTTCAACATTCTATTCCACACTGAGTTCTTTCTTTCTTTCTTTCTTTCTTTCTTTCTTTCTTTCTTTCTTTCTTTTAATCCACTTCTTTTCTTTCTTTCTTTCTTTCTTTCTTTCTTTTAATCCACTTTCTGTCTTTCTTTCTTTCTTTCTTTCTTTCTTTCTTTCTTAATCCACCTTCTTTCTTTCTTTCAAATCAATATCAAATCACATCAAATCAAATTAAATTTTTCTTTCTTTCTTTCTTTCTTTCTTTCTTTCTTTCTTTCTTTCTTTCTTTCTTTCTTTCTAAATCCACTTCCTTTTCTTTTTTAAATCCATTTTTTCTTTCTTTCTAAATCTATCTTTCTTTCTTTCTTTCTTTCTTTCTTTCTTTCTTTCTTTCTTCCTTCCTTCCTTCCTTCCTTCCTTTCTTTCTTCTTTCTTTCAGCACCAGCTACATATGAATGGCATGGAATCAAGACTCTGGTCTTTCTTGCATACACCCACTCACACACACACACACACAGTCAGAGCGAGGTGGAAAGAATAACCGAAAAGGGAAAACGATACAGGGTTGTTTTCGTTTGTTAATTGGTGCTTGTGTGAATGTTAATAAAACACACCTGCAGTGTGTGTGTGTGTGTGTGTGTGTGTGTGTGTGTGTGTGTGTGTGTGTGTGTGTGTGCATTCGAAGCACAACTAGAAATAAATCCACTTCCTGTAAAGTAGAGAGTGAACAACTACTACATATGTTTATTATTTTGTAAACAGAATCCTAGATTCTGATTGGTCCTGGCACAGTGTTTTTGAAAAAAGGAAGTCCACACGCGGCGATTTCAAATTCGGAGGAAAACGAAAAAGTATTGGGACACGTGACTTTTCCAGCCGCATGTGTTTCCACACCAACCTGTTGTAAAGAGTAGCTGCATTAGAGAACAACACATCCACCACTATGCTTCACCATGAGTATGGGGTTCTATGGGGATTAATGATAAGCCAGCAGTCCTACCATGTCGCTGAGAAGAATGTAAAAGAGCAGAAAGCTATCAGCTCTTTCTTTCTTTCTTTCTTTCTTTCTCTTTTTTAATTTAAATTTCAATTTGTATGTGGTCCCTTTCCCCCCCCCTTTTTCCTTACATTACTTCTTCATCCGTTTTCACATTGCCAGATGTTCCAAAAGCTTTCCTTTATTCCTTCTTTGTCCTTCTTTCTTTCTAACACCTCTTTTTCTCCCTTCTTTCTTTCATTCTTTTTGTGTAATAACTTAAAGTAGTTAACCTGTAAAGTATTTTCTTTCTTTTGTTCTACTTCTTTCTTTTCTCCCTACTTCTTCTTTCCTTATTTATTTTCCACTCCCCTTATTTCTATCTTTCTTGTTGTCTTTTCTCTTATTCCTTTTTTCCTTTGTGTTGCTGTACATTTTTTGGAGGAATATGAAAAAATAATAATGGACGTCATTGTGGTGGTTTCTCCACTTGCTCGTGATGGTCTTCACGATGCTGCTCTTCGGTGTATCTAATGTCTCGGAAATGGTTTTCTGAGTCAACACATCACCGCTATGTGCTTTTATCACTGCATCCTGTGGCTTTAACAGGGGTGTGTAAAAGTTTTTACACCCACTGCACATATACACGGATGAATAATTGGCTCCATGAAACCCGAGGTGCGAAGCCGTCACCTGATTCTCATGTGGAGGTGTGAAGCTCTTGGTTCACTCAGCACCAGGGCTTCTTCAGGGCTGTGTGGATGGTGTGGGAATTCTTGTTTTTTTTTTTGTCTTGTTGCCACACTGCTTGTCTAAAGTTTTCGTGAAGATCCTCATTTTCGTCTTTGTTCACTTTTCCGTGGCTCCTCGAGAACCTCAGCACTGTCTAGAAGAAAAGCATGCCAGGGCTCTCCATCTTAACCAGAAAAACCCGAGAGGAATCTCTGAAAGCCCTCAGAGAACATCAGTGCCGAGGACACAACTTTCTAAAGCTGTGATTCTGTTGTTCTTTCTTTCTTTCTTCACTTCTTTCTTTTAGTAAAATAATGGCAGTTCTTCATCTATAAAACAAGGTTTTTCTTGTTATTCCTTTCATTCCTTCTTTGTTCTTTTTACATTCTTTCCTTCCACTTTTTTCTAACACTCTTCCTTCCTTCTTTCTTTCTTTCTTTCTTTCTTTCTTTCTTTCTTTCTTTCTTTCTTTCTTTCTTTCTTTCTTTCGACCCCTTCTTTCTTTTTCTTTCTTTCTTTCTTTCTTTCTTTCTTTCTTTCTTTCTTTCTTTCTTTCTTTCTCCTTACCTTATCTTTCTTTCTTTTTCTTTCTTTCTTTTAGTAAAATAATGGCAGTTCTTCATCTATAAAACAAGGTTTTTTGTATATCCTTTCATTCCTTCTTTTTCTTTTACATTCTTTCCTTCCCTTTTTTTCTAACACTTTCTTTCTTTCTTTCTTTCTTTCTTTCTTTCTTTCTTTCTTTCTTTCTTTCTCTTTCTTTCACTACCTCTCCTTTCTTTTTGTTCTTTCTTTCTTTCTTTTTTTTTATCTCTTTCTTGTTCTCTTTTCAGTTATTTTCTTTTCCTTTGTCCAGTTAATGTTTCTTTTTTTTTTCTTTCTTTTGGCCATCGTTCTTTCTTTGTTATTAGAGTTACACACTGTAATTATAGAAACGATCCAGTATTAGACTGAGTGCAGGAATATAAAGCTGAGATGTGATTGGCTGTCAGTGCAAAAGATTTCACAGCGTTGTGGCGTAAACATCAGTGAACACTGATGAGCTTCATTTTATTTGAAGCAGGTGTTGAGTTACGCCTGTAACGCTGCCTGGTGTGGGGTATTAATATCAGCTATTTGCAGGAAATGCACTTTTGGATAACTTTTGTGTAAAACACTGCAGAACCACGCACACACTCTTGAGTAGCTTGGAGCTGTCCACATCTGAAGTTCCTCCAGACCCCGGTGTAATATCCCGAGCTTAATGTCGTGCAGGAGTGTAAACACTGCTTTGACTCATGTCCTAATATAGAGTCTCAGCATTTAGGATCGGTTCTTCTCGGCTACGCTTCTCCACTGGCTCTGACACGCGATTCAAAATGATCCTGGAGGGACTTAATGTCAGCGCAGAGACGTGCCGTCTCCCATGTGGCGCTTAAAACAAGCTTGTTCTCAGATGATCTGCCAACAGAATGTGTCTTCCTCATACTGCTGTTTTCTTCTTCGTTTTATAATTGTTCCTCGGTTTTCCAGACATCTCTGTTCAGTGAGCTGTTCACCCTGCTACACCCTGCACCTTCCACTATTCAAGTTCCTGTCCTACAGCCTGTTCCACACCCTGTTCCTCTCCCTTTCCTACATCCTGCCTATACACTGTTCCACTTCCTCTCCTACACCCTGTTTCCCCACCAAGAACTATACACTGTTCCACAACCTGTCTTACACCCTGTTCCTCTCCCTTTCCTACACCCTGTTCCTCTCCAAGTCCTATACACTGTTCCATTTCCTGTCCTACACCCTGTTCCACACCCTGTTCCACTCTCTTACCTACACACTGTTCCACTTCCTGTCCTACACCCTGTTCCTCTCCCTCTCCTACACCCTGTTCTACACACTGTTCCACTTTCTGTCCTACACCCTGTTCCTCTCCCTCTCCTACACCCTGTCCTAAAACTGTTCCATGTCCTGTCCCACACCCTGTTCCTCTCCCTGTCCTATACACTGTTCCACTTCCTCTCCTATACCCTGTTCCTCTCCGCTCCCTGTCCTATACACTGTTCCACTTCCTCTCCTACACCCTGTTCCCCTCCGCTCCCTGTCCTACACCCTGTTCCTTTCCCTTCCCTGTCCTACAGTCTGTTCCACACCCTATTCCACTCCCTGTCCTGCACTATGTTCTACACCCTGTTCCACACCATTACCTACACCCTCTTCCACTCTCTGCCCTAGACCCAATTCCACTCCCTGTCCTGCATCATGTCCTACACCCTGTTAAATGTTCCACACTATTACCTACACCCTGTTCCACTCCATGTCCTACACCCTGTTCCACTCCATTCTGTCCTAGAGCCTTGTTGCATTCACTTGAGAAAAGACACATGAACATGGGAAAAGTTATAGTTAATGATGTTCAGCGGGCTTAACCATTTCCCTCTGTTCAGAAATCATGATGAATCCATAATGTACCAACACTGAGCAAGAACATCTCGCAAAAAGGTTCAAATTATATATACATATATGCTACAACTGATGTAAGTCACACTGATTTCTGAAACAGATTTAGAAGCGTGTCTTGTGGTGAGCTAGCAGTCATGTGTGGTCCTTGAGATCAATTTGATTTTTGAACCCAGATAAAGGCCAGGTCAGTTCTCCCGAGGACAGAAGTGTACCAGCAGACAGATTTACACACGTTTTTTTTTCCGTGCGGCGTTTCAGATGCAGGATTACAGCTAATAGGATTAGCGCTAATGCAAATCTGATTCTACAATAAACAGCACAATGTAGAAATTATGATTATTACAGAGGATGAAGCAAAGTCATGGCTTTAAGACTGCAGTGAACTTTTCATTTCAAAAGCTCTTCTCAAACAAAGCCAGAGATTTTCCCATTTATTCCTGTCCTGCATTTTTGCGTCGTATCCGTCCTCGCAGTAGTTTTCATGCTACTGGAAAAATGGTTTCTTTTACCTACAAAAAATAATCCAGATGTTGCTAATCCAGGTTTTTTTTTCTGTGGAGTTTAATTTAGTCATAAATATCACCATCCTTACAATTTGTTGGTCTGATCCTAGGAGTTTTAAGTTCTATCTTGTTTGGTATCTTTGGTAAACACCTGGGAATAAAAGGAAAACAATTCTAAAGTCTCACGACATATTCATCTTTTTCCTCAAACCCAAAATCTACAGCAATGACTTGACCTTAAATCTAGGGTGATGAGTGTATGAATAAAAAGAGAGACAGGAGTGTGATGAGTGAATGATTATAATAAATAAAGAGAGACAGGAGTGTGATGAGTGAATAAATATAATGAATAAAGAGAGACAGGAGTGTGATGAGTGAATGAATAAAAAGAGAGACAGGAGTGTGATGAGTGAATGAATAAAAAGAGAGACAGGAGTGTGATGAGTGAATGAATATAATAAATAAAGAGACAGGAGTGTGATGAGTGAATGAATAAAGTAAGACAGCAGTGTGATAAGTGAATGAATAAAGAGAGACAGGAGTGTGATGAGTGAATGAATATAATGAATAAAGAGAGACAAGAGGTTGATGAGTAAATGAATAAAGCAAGACAGGAGTGTGATGAGTGAATGAATAAAGAGAGCCAGGAGTGTGATGAGTGAATGAATAAAGAGAGACAGGAGTGTGATAAGTAAAATAATATAATAAATAAAGAGAGACAGGAATGTGATGAGTGAATGAATAAAGAGAGACAGGAGTGTTATGAATGAATGATTATAATGAATAAAGAGAGACTGGAGTGTGATGAGTGAATGAATAAAGCGAGACAGGAGGTTGATGAGTAAATGAATAAAGCGAGACAGGAGGTTGATGAGTGAATGAATAAAGAGAGACAGGAGTGTGATGACTGAATGAATATAATGAATAAAGAGAGACAGGAGTGTGATGAGTGAATGAATAAAGAGACAGGAGTGTGAAGAGTGAATGAATAAAGAGAGACAGAAGTGTCATGAGTGAATGAATAAAGAGAGACAGGAGTGTGATGAGTGAATGATTATAATGAATAAAAAGACAGGAGTGTGATGAGTGAATGAATAAAGAGACAGGAGTGTGATGAGTGAATGATTATAATGAATAAAGAGAGACAGGAATGTGATGAGTAAATGAATAAAGAGAGACAGGAGTGTGATGAGTAAGTGAATAAAGAGAGACAGGAGGTTGATGAGTGAATGAATAAAGAGAGACAGGAGTGTGATTAGTGAATAAATAAAGAGAGACAGGAGTGTGATGAGTGAATGATTATAATGAATAAAGAGAGACAGGAGTGTGATGAGTGAATGAATAAAGCGACACAGAAGGTTGATGAGTGAATGAATAAAACGAGACAGGAGTGTGATGAGTGAATTAATATAATGAATAAAGGGAGACAGGAGTGTGATGAGTGAATGAATAAAGAGAGACAGGAGTGTGATGAGTGAATGATTATAATTAATAAAGAGAGACAGGAGTGTGATGCGTGAATGAATAAAGAGAGACAGGAGTGTGATGAGTGAATGAATAAAGAGAGACAGGAGTGTGATGAGTGAATGAATAAAGAGAGACAGGAGGTTGATGAGTGAATGATTATAATGAATCAAGAGAGACAGGAGTGTGATGAGTAAATGAAAATAATGAATAAAGAGAGACAGGAGTGTGATGAGTGAATGATTATAATAAATAAAGAGAGACAGGAATGTGATGAGTAAATGAATAAAGAGAGACAGGAGTGTAGTGAGTAAGTGAATAAAGAGAGACGGAGGTTAATGAGTGAATGAATAAAGAGAGACAGAAGTGTGATGAGTGAATGAATAAAGAGAGACAGGAGTGTGATGAGTGAATTATTATAATGAATAAAGAGAGACAGGAGTGTGATGAGTGAATGAATAAAGAGAGACAGGAGTGTGATAAGTGAATGAATAAAGAGAGACAGGAGTGTGATGAGTGAATGAATAAAGAGAGACAGGAGTGTGATGAGTAAATGATTAAAATGAATAAAGAGAGACAGGAGTGTGATGAGTGAATGAATAAAGTGAGACAGGAGTGTGATGAGTAAATGAATAAAGAGAGACAGGAGTGTGATGAGTGAATGAACAAAGAGGGACAGGAGTGTGATGAGTGAATGATTATAATGAATAAAGAGAGACAGGAGTGTAATGAGTAAGTGAATAAAGAGAGACAGGAATGTGACGAGTAAATGAATAAAGAGAGACAGGAGTGTGATGAGTAAGTGAATAAAGAGAGACAGGAGGTTGATGAGTGAATGATTATAATGAATCAAGAGAGACAGGAGTGTGATGAGTGAATGAAAATAATGAATAAAGAGAGACAGGAGTGTGATGAGTGAATGAATATAATGAATAAAAGAGACAGGAGAGTGATGAGTGAATGATTACAATGAATAAAGAGAGACAGGAGTGATGAGTGAATGAATAAAGAGAGACAGGAGTGATGAGTGAATGAATAAAGAGAGACAGGAGTGTGATGAGTGAATGATTACAATGAATAAAGAGAGACAGGAGTGTGATGAGTGAATGAATAAAGAGAGACAGGAGTGTGATGAGTGAATGAATAAAGAGAGACAGGAGTGTGATGAATGAATGAATAAAGAGAGACAGGAGTGATGAGTGAATGAATAAAGAGAGACAGGAGTGTGATGAGTGAATGATTACAATGAATAAAGAGAGACAGGAGTGTGATGAGTGAATGAATAAAGAGAGACAGGAGTGTGATGAGTGAATGAATAAAGAGAGACAGGAGTGTGATGAATGAATGAATAAAGAGAGACAGGAGTGTGATGAGTGAATGAATAAAGAGAGACAGGAGTGTGATGAGTGAATGAATAAAGAGAGACAGGAGTGTGATGAGTGAATGATTATAATGAATAAAGAGAGACAGGAGGTTGATGAGTAAGTGGGTATTAGTAGGTGATCAGAGAAAGTCTGAAGATCCGACCTGTCCACGGCGATGGCAGTCATGGAGTAGATGCTGGCGAACACAGCTGCGATGGGGAAGAAGTTGTGGAAGCGGCAGTAGCCGAGGCCGAAGTACCACTCGTTGTGCACCGCGTACACGAAGTTCACCACGGTGTTGAAGGCGGACATGGACGCCTCGGCGAACGCCAGGTTCACCAGGAAGTAGTTGGTGACGGTGCGCATTCGCTTGTGCGCCACGATGATCCAGACGACGGTCACGTTGCCCACCACCGCCACCAGCACGATGGCGCCGTAGGCGATCGCCCAGAGCGCGATGCGCCACGCGGGCTGCGTGAACTGGTTCCAGTATTGCGCGTCGGTGTCGTTGCTCGGCTCCGCGCTCCAGTTCTCCGGGGAGTCGGTGTACGCGAACAGCGGGTCCATCTTCACCCGACAGTCAGTGGAATGCTTTTTTTTCCTTCTATCTCTTCTTCTATATTTGGTTTCCTCCTGTCCCTAACCGGCCGTGCTCGAGCGCTCCGTTACCGCACACACCGCGCTACTAACTTCTATGGGGCTCCATGTGGGTCTCCGACGCGCGTCTCGCGCTCCGACTCCTTTTTTTCACTTTCTGCGGCGAGCGCGGTGCCGACCGATATAAAGCTCGCGCGCACACGCACACACACGCGCGCGTGCTCACGTGTCCCCTTTCTCTCTCTCTCTCTCTCTCTCTCACACACACACACACACACACACACACACTCTTTATTACGCTGAAATTGAACCCTGATACCTCAAAACCCAGCTGTGGATTACGCGTTAAACAGGAGGTAGTGCGCTCGAAGAAATGGACATTAAAGAGAAGTGTAGTGTGCACTCTATCAAGTGATCAAAAAAGAAACCTTTTGCCATCGAGCCATTTATAATCACTCCTTATTATTATTATTATTATTATTATTATTATTATTATTATTGTAGTGCACATAATGATTAAAGTGTGCACTTAGAAATAGGTTGGAGACATTCCCCAAATGCACCCTTTTATCCACCCCTCCCCACTATATACACTATTTAGTGCCCTGAGTAGTACAGGACGGTATTTAGTGTCCTTATAGAGTGACATACTGAGTGCAGTCAGTAGTGATGGGAAGATCGGATCATTTTAGTGACTCGGTTCTTTGATTCCTTGTTTGGAGTCCACCAACCCGACTTTGACCATAGTTCCAATAGTGGTGGGCGGTCAGGGTCATCAAACCCTTCTCTGCTGGCCTAAACACTATCAGAAGCACTGACCTACATTTACAACCTAAAATTGTATTCATTTATTCCCAACAGTTTATTCTCTTCATTTCGTAGCATTTCTCTCGGCTGAACTGCGTCCAGAGCGTGTATGTGGATGGTAGATATTTTTGTCCAATCAGATTTCAGCCTCTATGTGCTGCCATGTCAATCTAATCTGCCCTAGAGCCTTCGCAATCAGTACTGCTGGCCTTTTTACCTTGGTTTTCTTAATAAAGAGCTCTGTTTCTTTAACCAATCAGATTTCATATTCACCACACAGGGCAGCTAGCAGGCTCAGAATAGCTTCAGCATTTTTCCGTCCTCTGATTGGTTGGTCAGAGGGAAACAGCCAAGTTTGACTGGTAAAACACGTGTGTAGCTCTGCCCACATTAATACACCAGACTTTTTTGTGCCTACAGAGGAAGAAGAATTGGTCTCGGACATACTTAAAAATACATTTTGAAGAAAAGCTAGACATGGTGAGGAGGTCCAACCCCGCAGCTAGCTAGCGTGTCTCAGCCCGGGAAAGGGTTTGTTCTCCACTCCCAGACCAGTGAATACGAGTTGTTATGTTTTTGTCATGTTATTAGACAAATATTGATTCTGAACTGCTCCAGATGTTGTAGGTGCACAGTTTTGGTTGTAGTGTAGATGTTTGGAGTCTGAACTGGGTTTGTTGCTTTAGTAAAATGTCATTCATCCTCCATATGTGAAATGTCTCTCTCTCTGTAATGCCACGTGTTGTTATAATGCGTTTTTGCACAGTATTTAAGTTTTCTATAATCGTGACGTCATAGTGGTGGTATTAAGAGGTGGATTAAGTCGGGTACGTCCCCACTGAAGGGCCAGGTACCAAATGCACGGCCCGCCACTGTCTAGGGTTCCGTTCCATTTGTAGTGCACTTGAAGACGAGATATTGAAGTTGAGCTCATGTCAGAGCTGCTTACTGGTTATAAGAACGAGCGCTCCAGATGGCGCAGAAGTGCAGAAACAGGGTGCATATTTGGACACAGCCACTTCTTCCCTCTCGGTGACACTAGGAGGCGACAGGTCGTGGAGTGGACTAAAGTGGTTTTGGACCCTGTGTAGGAAATCTAGGAAGACTTTCCCTTGAAAGGCCTCGCTAGTCAAGATAAAGTGTATGTAGTGCACTTAAAAAGCAGTAAAGGTGAAAATGGATCTGAAATGGTTCCTGTAGATGGTGTGTAATGGGACACAGCCAATTAACAGCACGTGTATGCACTTGTATAAGTGGAAAGTCACACTCAACAAATTATTTATATATATGGTATAGAAAGTGCACTTACATATAAAGTAATGAAACACTTCCTGTCCTATTTGGAAGTAATGGAGAAGCCGTAAAAAAACAACAATATTTCACTACTAATAGTGCACTTGTTCAGAAACCCAATTGGAAACTAGCCCATATTTGAGCAACGCCATACCAAATAGAATAGAAGAAGCTTTCCACCCTATGTAGTGCACCTGTTTGGAGTGCACTACTGGGGAAAATCCTTCTGTAGAAGAGTCTTCTCCTCACACATGGACAACACACCCAGGATGCTGTAAAAGGCGTCGCTAATGTAGTGGTGATTTAAGTCGCTCACACACTCCACACACACACACACACACACACACACACACACACACACACACACACACACACTCCACAAGCTCATTCTCTCAGTACTCAGGGCTTATTGGTCGTATCCTAAATGTCAATATCCGAGTAAATGTCAGCCGTCTGATCGATCACGTCTCGAAAAAACACTGCTCACCAGCGCCCTCTGTAGGAGTCGGAGTTGGAGTGGGGCCCAGGCTTCAGCGTACGCACACGGAGTTCATAATAGGCTAATTAGCAAATCTTTTGTGCAGGAAAAGACGTACGGTGTCACGGCCCGGAAAATGAATTTACAAATGAATCGACGGAATCTGTTTCTCTTTCCTAAAGCAGATAATTAATCATGTAATAAATGAATAAATCATAAACACACTATTTACATTTACACTCCAAGTCCCTTCAGTATGACCGGTGCAAAACGCCGGACTTTGGCTTTCCAGGCCACGCAATCGATCTGAAGGAATACTTTTCCCAATACTTTTAACTAATATAGATCCAAATCCCTTTGTATGCTGGTCTTCCTGTTTCCAGGCCATGTCCTGCAACGAATCATTCATCTACTCTCCATGTGTTGGTGATTCTCCATGCTTTCCAAGATGCATTATTGTCTTCCATAAAGTTCTCCAGCTACTTCCATTTCCTTTTAGTACACTTCAGCATGTTCTACCACACACCCACACACCCACATACACACCAGACACTCATAACCTCCTCATGACCCATTCCCTGGACATCCCTCATCCCTTTTTTTTAATCGCTAGACTTCACTTATTGAAGAGAAAAAAAACATGCGATAGTAATAAGGCTCTCGAGGCCGAAGCACCTGTGAGATTGTCCCCTGAAGCCGCCTAATTGCAGAATCTCGCTTCGTTTTGATCGTTTGTCGCTTATGAGCTTCGTTTTGTCACACGAGACACGGTGTCCTAAAGCTAAGGGAGAGAAAAAGGCATCTTCCTATCACAGAAATCGATCTAAGGTGAGAAAAACCCGAAATTTCATTTCACACACCAATTGGCGTCGAGTATAATCCATGATGGGGAGGGGAAAGAGATGGCAAGCGAGATCGCTAATGGCTCTCTGGTGCGATATATATATATATATATATATATATATATATATATATATATATATATATATATATATATATATTTTTTTTTTTTTTTTTTTTACTGCTTCCTGTCCAGAAACACCATGGCTGTCAGTGTGAGGTGGGAAAAAATAAACACCAACAAAAAATACTAATATAGAAATGGTAGGATGGTGTGATATTATCTGTGTGTCCAGCAGACTTTGACTCCTCCTGATCCTGACAGGAATGCTTGGCAGGGTTTTCGAGAAAAGGCGTAAATAAATCGGAGAACCTGCTTTTATCCACTGTCACGTTTTTGACATTTTTATATATATATACCTTCTCCTTCAGAGGTTTTCATTTATTTTTTTACTTGCAGCATTGTACACTAATACTGAAGAGATCCAGACTATGAAAGAATATGTATGGAATTACTCTTCAGTCTTTTGCATTTTTTTTGCTCTTAGCCTCATTAATTTGTCACCTTGGTTTTCCAACAATCTTAAGGAATTTCCAAACGTGCTGAGTGGCTTGTTGGCTGCTTTTCCTTCACTCACCACTCCAACTCATTCCAAACCATCTCAACTGGATTTACATTGGTGATTCTGGACGCCAAGTCATCTGCACTCCATCACTCTCCTGATTGAACAAATAGCTCTGACATATCCTTGAGGTGTGTTCGATGTTATTGTCCTGTCAGAAAACAAATGATCGTCCCAATAAATACAAAATACAAAATACAAAAAAACGCCGTATGATGGTTGTGATGATGAGATGGCTATAAAATGCTTTGCCGCCAATTGTGACCAAATCAACAACAGTGTCAGCATCTCCACACCATCACACCTCCTCCTCCATGCTTCACAGTGGTAATCACACATTCATGAACCATCCGTTCACCCTCTAACAAAGACAAAATAAGATATCTCAAATTTGACCTAATCAGACCAAAGGACAAAGCGAGTCTTTTCTCCTTGTTGTTCTTCTTGTTGTTTGAACACGAAGGCCTGATTCACAAAGTCTACTCTGAACAGTAGATGCTGAAATATGTCTGCTAACAAAACTCTAAGAAGAATTTATGTTAGAATTAACTTTGGTGGCTGTTAATTCTAATAAATGTATCCTCTGCAGCAGAGGTAGCTCTTGGTTTTCCTTTTCTAGAATAGTCATAGCATTTGGTGGTTTTGGAGACTGCAATTAGGGATGCATATAAAGATTTTTTCGAATTGACTGACCTGCATTTTTTAAAATAATAATGGACTGTCTGTTCTCTTTACTCAACTGAGTGTTTTCTTTCGATAATATGGATTGTACAGTACCACTAATGGGGCATTGTCATGCTGGAACAGGTTTTCAACTCCTAGTTTAATTGAAGAACCACAAATGGTGGAAAAGGCGTCTATATTTACATATTTGGTATAGTATATCAAATACTATAGCAGTACCCTATCATCAGGTTATGTTGTAGTGCAGGTCTGAAGTGAGAGTCAAAACACAAATCGAAGAGTCTAATTGCTTTGAAAACTTGACAGGAAATTTAGAGCAAAATAAGCAAAAAATGTGATCAATCTTTTTTCAAAATAATTATTGTGTAATTGTTGTCTTTGGCATCTCAAGAGTTTGGATGGGGTTCCTCCCTTTTAGTCATGTCTAAATACCTATTTAGGAAGAAAGGAGTGGTATCAATACCGTAATACAAACCACTTACTGTTAGCTGGAATCATTTACACACTGTAAGTCAAGTCAAGTCAAGAGGCTTTTAATGACATTTCTACTTTCTTTCCGATTTTTATAATTTTTTTAGGATTAAATGGCAGACTGCCAAGCCACTTAAATCGAGGGATCAAGGAGCAAGAACTTTGCTGCATTTTTACAGCCAACGAGTCATAAAGTGATCACGGATCGGGAACATTTCGCTAGTCCCTGCACTGGTTGGCCGTAGCGCCGCTGTCACCCTGGGCGTCTTGGGCTGTAAAACACAGTGATAGAAGCCATGTTTTTGGCTGAACTTGCCAACGTAAACACGCCTTGGTGTGTGTTGCCTCCTAAACAGCGTTGGTGATCATCTAGCTTATTATTTTCTTTCGCTTTCCTACTCTTGTGGTGGTCCGTCTCATACTTGTTGTGCGTCCACATCAACGCAGCCAATAAAATGCGCCTTGCTAATTTCCACTTAAAATGAAGCAATAAAACAATGATTGCCAAGTTTTACACACCACAGTCTTGAGATCCCTGATAAGCAGCAGGTTTGTGTCACGACACCCAGTGTTCTGTACAATTCCTTCTGCAAACACTTCTACACTTTTACTTTCTAAGAAGTTCACCACTGCTTATTTATTCAGCTTATTCTAATACCACAGACACACATTTATGCCTTACATCACATCCAGCGTTTTCTTTTCTTGCGATGCTCCTCAGGGATGAATCTCCAGGGCACGTGGCATTTCCGCAGCAATTCGTTTTGGTCGCGAAAATCATTATTTGCACTGTATCAAAGTGTTCATCTTGAGCCTGTGAGGAAATTCTGGGCTTTCAAGTAGTGTAAGAACATTACTTTATGTGAGCAAAAGTTTGTGGCCATTTTGAACGTCACATTCCACTCGTCTGGGAAGATGTTCCAATAGATTTTGTAGAGATTTTTGCTCATTCAGACATATGAGCATCAGTAAAATCAGGTACTGATGTATGTGAGGAAGTGAGGAGGCCTGGGATGCCGTTTTAATGTAGCAATATGGTTAAGATCAGATGTCTATAGCTTTTGGAAAGCATATCTTCATGAAGCTGGCTTTGTGCATAGATGCATTGTCATGCTGGAAAGTGAAATCCTAAACATCCCATACAATTGTTTATCTCCAAATTTGTAAGGAAGAACCAGACATGGCAGGAAAAGTCAGGTGTCTCAAAACCTTTGGATTTATAGCTTATCTACACAGGATTTTCTTCAGGATTGTGGTATAAAAAATATAAAGCACTTCTGAGTATTTTCTATTCAATGCTACAAACACACTTTTTCTGGAGAGGAAACCTTTTTTTAGGTGTTTATTTCCACAGAGGGAAATCTGAAGAACACGCACACGCAGGACTGTCTGTCGCGGTGTCAAAACGAGAAGCCGCGTCACCACCTCAATCATCTTCCTGCTCCGCTGATCATTTTCAATTATGCGCGATTATGTTCCGGGCCACAGCTGTGACTGAGAAGAAGGCAGGTGTGTGGTGACCGGCCACATGTTCTACCATTACCGTGCTAATTCAGTTATAATCCCACGCCATCCCTGGAACCAGATGTGTCCCAGTGCCTGGGATAATACCAATACAGTGTCTGCTGGGTTCTCCTTTCCCCAGCACATTGTATCAACTAAATTTTATTAAAAAAAAGACCCTTCCAATTAATTTGGAACCTGAGGTGATTTTTGAGGTAAATCCATTTTTTCAACTCATCAAATGATGATTCAAACAACCAATGCAGCGAGATGATATGAGAGTTGATGTTGATAGTTGATAGCAGCACCAATCAGAATACAGAATTCAAACATGTACTATAAATCAGAGGAAGCAGACGATTACGGATAATTATATCATATTAAAATGCTACCTTTGGTCCTTGATTGTCAAGAATTTAAAGAAAAAATTCACGCCATGACAGGGTTGTGAATTTGCATATACAAACGGTGTGTAATTGGAGGTATAGGTTAATGTTTACCTCAGGAACACAGTGATTGGTTTAGAAACCACTTACTTAGTCCTTAGTCATTAGTTCGATGTTGTGTTGTGTGTTGTGTAGCTCTATGTGGTTTGATGTAACAACACGGTTCTGGAGAAACGTTGTTTTATTTCACTATGTACAATGCCAGCTATATACAACCACAACCACAAAACAAGCTTCTTGACTCGACTTGAATGGTCTAGAAATTGTGTGTGAGTCTTCAGCTAACTGCCTAATGCAGTTGTGGCCTGTGTCAGACTTGGTATACCATAAGCTTAAAACTTTGTTCAGAGGAATTATAGCAAAATAAAAAATGTTATTACATAAAAATGCATTAAAAAAAAGGGAAAAATAAGCACTTTTTTCAATGTTTTAGGAGAAGAGTAGGTCTTCACCCAGAAGGTCCTCACCTAGTGAAATTTGAGGAACACAATTGGATGCCTTTGGAGACCCAAACCTGGCATGACATTGTTCCTGTGCACAAAGCCAGCTCCATGGGTTGGAAGTGTGCGGAAGATCTTGAATGGCTCAATATCTTGAGCCCAAACCCCATTGAACAGGCTGACTGTGAACGCTGACTGCATCCCAGGCCTCCTCACTTATATCAGTACCTGACTGATACCTGTTCAATAAGCAAATACAAAGCATATGTGTTTAGAATAAAATTCAATATTCGATTTGAATAGTCAGATGAAACAAACATCTCCGGTGTTTGGTGTACGCGCTCGCCTATATACACTGCATGACCAAAAGTATGTGCACCCCTTACTGTTACAGCCATCTATGCTTGATGAAACTTTATTTCCAGATTTGATAAACAAACTCCACTCCTGCAGGCTTTACTCTAGATTTTTGGGGTGTGCTTGTCAGGATTAGAGATTATTCAACTACAAGAGCATCGAGACCAGACACTGATGTTGCTGAAGGAGGTCTGGGGTTCACGATCATGTTGTCAGAACGGAAAAAGATTCCTGGGAATATAAAAAAAAAATCTAAAAAAATTCGATATGGAAAAACATTTTTAATCAGTCTCGAGTGGAAAACGTGTGCGAACCAAAAGAAAGTGAAGCGACGTACACACGTATAACGCCACACACGTGTATGACATAAAAAATAGATTTTTTTTTTGTAAGGATAACACACACATTCCACACATATTAAATGTTTTATTGTTGGTGGGATTTTTATTGCATTCATGTGAGTTTAATATAAGAGCGATTTAAAAAGTGCTGCTGGCCCTTTAAAAGGCGGAGCCCCAATGTCAGGAAGGCGGAAGTGTTTTTTTGTTTTTTTGTTTACAAGTTTGGCTGCGGCGGTGCGACCATACAAACGCCTTTCATTTATACATAAAACAAATGAATGGAAATCAGAAGAAGCGAAAGTCATGATGATGTTCAGAAGATCGGGTCAGACGGAGCTCGGGTTTGAAATATAGTTCCCGGTTTATATCGATTTATTCTTGTGCTTCATGTGGTTTTATATGTAAATGGACTGAAAGCGAACTGAAAGTCATCATGCCTTCATATGAGGAGTGGAAGAAAAACATCTGCTTTTATTACTGGGTTAAATTCACATTGAACATTTATTCCATGCTGTTTTCGGTGAGTACAAATAGATTATCTATCTATCTATCTATCTATCTATCTATCTATCTATCTATCTATCTATCTATCTATCTATCTATCTATCTAATTATTTAAAAATATGTATATATACATTTTTTGCTTTCTTTTTTTATTTATTATTTCTTTCCTTCTTTTTAGCCCCAATTAATTTTTATTAATACAATTATTCCAAATATTTTGACCCCCAAAATTCCTCCCCCACTACACACACACACACACACACACACACACACACACACCCATATTCAGCAACTATTTTAGTACAAGACTATAAAAATGAAACTTGGATCTATTTTTGAGGTTCAAATGTGCAGCTTGTGTATTGTGTATAAAAAAGCTGGAAGTAAAAGTAAGTGCACCCTCAGTGAAAACAGCTGTACGGTGCAAAGCCGCATGTCCTGTTCATGTTCATGTCTGCTTGACAGAACTGTACAAATTTGTGTATCTTGTATTGGAGCAGTTAAAATGTGGTGCTTTGACTCCAATTCTCTAATACTGACCACTGGATGTTCAACATGGACCTCATGGTAAACGTCCTGAAACTGAGTTACAGTACAGTGGCAGGGTCATACAGAGGTTTCCCAAAACGGGTTCCTTTTGGAACAGACCTCGCAAGGGTCCATCAAAGAAGACAAGTCCTCGTGCTGTGCGTCAGGTGCAGAATCTGAAGGAAGTCTCTGATGAAACTGCTCATAAGAAAGCCTTCAAACAGTCTGCTGAAGAACAACCTGTCCAAGAGAATGAATTAGTGAAACCATGTCCTGTAGTCTGATGAGACTAAAATAAACGTGTTGGGCTCAGACGATGTGTAGGATGTGTGGCGACACCCTGTGTTTTACCAAACACACCCGAGATGGCAACTGCCTTGCTGAGGAAGGTGAAGGTGATTGAGCGTCCAAGTATGTCTCCAAACCTGAACCCTATTGAGCACCTGTGGGCCTCAAGCTGAAGGTGGAGAAGCGCCATGAATCTAACATCCAGCAGCTCTGTGATGTCATTGTGGAGGAGTGAAAGAGGATCCCAGCAACAATCTGTGCAGCTCTGGTGGCTTCCATACCCAGGAGTATCATAACAGTGGTGCTCACACACAATATTTAAATTTTGGACATTTCTGCACATTAAACATACTAAAACGTATCCCAGTTTCATTCAAATTAAAAGTCTCATGTTACCGCATCCAATCGTGTGCCTCCAATTTTGTGGTTTGGAGACGATCCACATGCGGCTTGAAAAGTCAGGTGTCCCAATGCTTTTGTCCATTTTGTCATTTTCTAGCTAGAACAGAAATGAAAGGAAGTCCTGCCCCTGCTTGAGGAAGCTTTTGGTCCACACCGTATCTGCATTTCCATCTGCTTACACGCCGTGTGTTCTCCTTCCGCGTGCTAATTGTTCCTCGGCCTGTATTTCCCTTGATTTCCTTTATTGCACGTTTGTGTCTTGGTAAAAATAAAAGACGACATTGTAATTGTTGTGTTGCATCAACACGGTAATTACACGCGCACAGCGTGAGGGTTTTTAACATACGGCACATGGGAAAACAACCTTATGAGCACATTTGGAGGGGAAACCAGAATTGAGGTGGTGAGTTAATGGCAAGAGGTTTGAAGAACAGGTAACTGTGGTAACAACGATTGCGTAATCAAAACTTCACCGCTAAACAAGAACCGAAGAGAACTAAAAGAAAAACTAGAGGGCGTGCTAACTTTTGCGTTACGCTCCAGGCCATGCGAGTTTCTTTATGTCGTTAGTTTGGTTAGTTATTAGCTGTTACTAGCAATTAACCAAACTACTTCTGTCTAATTAGCCAGTTCTTACCACTAGGGGCAGAGTTTGAACAAATAAAGGGTGGGGTTTAAACACATTGGGGCGGAGTTTAAACACATTGGGGCGGAGTTTAAACACATTGGGGCGGAGTTTAAACACATTGGGGCGGAGTTTAAACACATTGGGGTGGAGTTTAAACACATTGGGCGGGGTTTAAACACATTAGGTGGGGTTTATACACATCGGGATGGAGTTCAAACGAATTAAGGGCGGAGTTTGGACACAACAGGAGTGGAGTTTAAACATATCAGGGGGATTTTAAACACATCAGGGTGGAGTTTAAACAAATTTGGGGCAGAGTGTAAACAAATTTGGGGCAGGGCTTGAACAGTTCGAGGGAGGGATTTGAACAGGTCAGGGGTGGAGTTTAAACCGCTCAGTAAGGACACTCTTGATAGATGATTGTGTGTGTGTGTGTGTGTGTGTGTGTGTGTGTGTGTGTGTGTGTGTGTGTAGCTTGTAGGGCTGTGTGTGCTGTGTGTAGGTGTGTATGCTGAGGTGGAGAGACAGAAACACCGTACGCTGGAGGGCGTGTTCCTGGCTCCGGCGGTGGTCCTCATCCTGCTGGGTCTGGTCATGTTCTCCGTGTCTGTGGTGGGAATGCTGGGTTCCCTGCGCGACAACAAAACCCTGCTGCACATGGTGAGTTCTCCTCACTCTCTCCACAATCTCACGTCCGGTCAGGATGGAGGGTGATGATGATGTGAGTCTGATCTCCACAGTTCCTCAGTGTGCTGTCTGTTCTCCTGGCGCTCCAGGTTCTCGCTCTCATCATCGCTCTGCTGTTCGAGAAAATGGTGAGCGAACACAAATCTGAGCGAGATCACACTCATCAGTTTCCCCACCCCCATCATGTTCATCTACTGTCTCACTCTCTCTTTTTTTTTTTTTTTTTTTTTTTTTTCCCTCTTTCGAACAGACGTCTGAGTTGTTCCAGAAGAACATACGGCAGGGCATCATGCACTACTACGATGACCTGGACTTCAAGAACATCCTCGATTACGTACAAGAGAAGGTCTGAGACGGTTTAAAAAAACCTGCCTATTTCTCTCAAATACAATTGGATGTCTGTCTCACTCTGTCATTGTCTGTCTCACTTACTCTTTCTCCTTCTCTCTGTCTGCCTCACTTTCTGTCTGTCTCCTTCTCCGTCTCTCGCACTGTCTTTTTGTCTCATTCCTTCCTGTCTCACATTTTTTCTTTTAGTCTCACACCCTGTCAGGTGGCTCATTTACTCTCATGTCTTATTGTCTTTCTCTGTCTCACTTTCTTTCCAGCTGTCTCTTCCTTCTTTGTCTGCCTCTTTTTCTCTCTATCAACTTCATTTTCTGTTTGTCTCTCGGTCTGTCTCTCAATTTCTCTTTCTTACCATTTCTCACTTTCTGTCTGTCTGTCTCATCCTCACTTTTTCTCTGTCTCACCGGTTCTCACTATCTTTGTCTTTCTTTCTGTCTGTCCCTCTTTCTTTCGGTCTGTCTTACTGTCTCTCTCTCTTTCTCACTACCTGTCTGTCCCACGCCCTGTCTGTTCCACTCTCTTTTCAGTCTCTCTCCCTGTCTATCTCACTCTCTGTCTGTCTGCCTGTCTCATACTCTTTCTCTTTCTTTCTGTCTCACTGCCTCACTCTCTGTCTGTCTGTCTGTCTGTCTCAAACTCTCTCTGTGTTTCACTGCCTCACTCTGTCTTATTCTCTGTCTGTCCCACTCCCTCCCTGTCTGTCTGTCTGTCTGTCTCGCCGTCTCACTCTGTCTCACTCTCTGTCCGTCTCACTTTCTGCAGTTCTCGTGCTGTGGAGGGGATGAATACAAGGACTGGGAGGTGAACCAGTACCACTTCTGTAACGGTACTGGGCCGCTGGCCTGCGGTGTTCCATACACTTGCTGCGTTCGCAAAAAAGAGGTGATGCATCTGTCCATTATAATCTCTCTCTCTCTCTCTCTCTCTCTCTCTCTCTCTCTCTCGCGCTCTCTCTCTCTCTCTCTCTCTTTACTACTTTACCACACTTTCCTATAGATTTTAAAGTCTGTGTTCAAGCTTGTGCCCTGTTTGTTAACGGTCTCTTCATCTCTTCCTCTTTCGTCATGTCTCTCTTGCTTTCTCTAAGTCTCTCTCGCCCATCGCCGGCATTTTCCTCCGAAGTGTCTCTTGCTCTCGCTTTGTCTTTTTCTTGTTTGGTCTCTCTTTCTCTCTCACACACACTCGTCCTCCCTCTCTAACTGTTTGTAAATCTCTCGGGTTTGACCTCTTTGCTCACTCGGAGTCTCTCTGTCTCTGACACATGCACTCTGTGCGTGTGTGTGTGTGTGTGTGTGTGTGTGTGTGTGTGTGTGTGTGTGTGTGTGTGTGTGTGTGTGTGTGTGTGTGTGTGCAGCTTTGGCTGATGGATGATGTCTCAGGCATGTACTGGCTCAGTGTATTGAATAGGTTGCACTCTGCTCTGTAGAGACCTACCTTCATCTTCTTTACTCTGATCTCTCTCTCTCTCTCTCTCTCTCTCTCTCTCTCTCCTTCCATCATCATTTCCCTCAGACATAGTAGAAAACTGTGTCCTGGAATTTCAGAAAGCATTTGTTTGAAATCAATTAGGTACAAAAAAAACCCCTCATCAGTGTTTACTGTATCCTGAGATGTGTAAGTGCAAAAGTTTGTCAGTTTTTGTCCCCTTTTTTTCTTATAAGTAAAATAAACTTCCTGAGAAACCTTCCTGAGGATTTCCCAGCATCCCGTCTGCGCACCTGCTGTCGCTACAGTAACGCAAATTTTGCATTCTAAAGATTGCGTTTAAAAAAACGTGATTTGCAGCTGCACCACTGACCAATCCGAATAAGCAATAATGGTATAATGTGTGTGTTTTTCTTTTTTAGCCTGGAGAAGTAATAAACACACTTTGTGGCTATAAGACCCTCACCAAACAGGTACGTACTGTACACTTCCGATTGTCCTAAATCGCGTGCTCGTTTTAGGAGCAGACGCTCGTTCCGTCCATCCGGAACATATTGGATTTCTGGTTCAAAGCGCAAAACAACATCGCAATGCAACAGTAATAATAATACACCGCTTTGATATCGGCGCGTCGTTTCTGCTCGGCACCTGTTCATTATCTGTTTTTTTTTCCTCCCACTCTGATAGTTTACTGCCAAACCCCCCTCCCGTATGTGTGTTTACATTTTCAGCCGCGGTTATTCACGACCTCGGCCTTTTTTTACGAGGTCATTTACTCAGACAAACTGTTAGCGCCGCTGCCTCGGTTTGGCCTTAATGGCCCGTTGTTTGTGCACCATTCGGGGGAAAAAAAAAATCCTTCAGTCTGGATTCATTTTCTCCTCCCTCTCTTTATGCACAGCGTGAAGATTTATCCGAGGTCATACACGTGCGCGGATGCATTCACGCCGTGAACCTGTGGATGGGCGACAACATCGGAGCCACGATAGGAATCTGCTGCGCCATGTGGTTACCTCAGGTTTTAACATCTCTCTCTCTCTCTTGTCACTTACTTTTGTATTAAATTTGAAAATAATGCTTCGAATGCTAGTTTGGGGGTGTGGTCATTAATGAGGGGGTGGAGTTATGTTCGAATGGCTGTTTGTACACGCCCAGTCAAGCTGATTTTTGGTGTAGTGAGTTGCATTTGTCAGTCGGATTCACTAGCTATAAAGGATATCAAGAAATTAAACATTAATCAGTGAAATGATTTCGATTTGTTAAAAAATAAATTATTGCATCTAAAAAAAACGCATCTAAAAACATTTGTTTGCAAATCAGACTTTTTTTTACTTCAGCTTTACTTCAGTATCAGCTCCAAAATGGACTTCCATGGCCACATTCTTTTTTTTTTTTTTTTCTTGGACCCATTTTCTTCCAAACTCTAGAAAAGAATAAGAGTTAACCGCCAGCTGCACTTCTTTTAAATCAGTGTGTAGATATGGCTACGCATAGCAATTTGAACGGGGCGTTAAACACACCAGGAATGGGAGCGCTTGCCGAAGTGAAGTCTAAAGCATGTTGCGTTAGCTGCTAGCAGAATCGGCTCAAACTGACCTTTTCAAGATCCACTTTGTCAAGCAAATTTTATGTCCAGCTGACACGTTTTTTATTTTTAACCATTAGAAACCTGTAAAAAAAAAAACGCAGCAACTTTTTCGCTGGTTTTCACCACAGGAACCTTTTCAACAGCTCAGAACTTTTGACATATTTTCACCACAGGAACCTTTTCAACAGTTTAAGAAGTTTTGGCATGTTTTTACCACAGGAATCTTTTTAACCGTTTAAGATGTTTTGGCATATTTTCACCACAGGAACCTTCTCAACAGCTCAGGAAATGTTGGCACTTTATTTACCACTGGAACCATCTCAACAATTTGGGAGGTTTTGGCACGTTTTCACCACAGGAACCCTTTTAACAATTCAGGAACCTTTGGTACAAATTTCACCACATTAACCTTTTCAACAGCTCATTTAATTTTGGCACGTTTTCACCACAGGAACCTTCTCAACAGCTCAGGAAATGTTGGCACTTTTTTTTACCACTGGAACCTTCTCAACAATTTAGGAAGTTTTGCCACGTTTTCACCACAGGAACCTTTTTAACAGCTCATTTAATTTTGGCACGTTTTCACCACAGGTACCTTTTCAACAGGACTTTTGCCAAATTTTTACCACGGGTACCATTTTTCGAGAGCTTAGGAACTTTGGATGTTTTTACCATAGGAATCCTTTTGCAACAGCTCAAGAACTTTTGCTATATTTTCACAACTGGAATTCTTTTTGGAAATGCAAGAACTTCATTCCATTTAAGAAATCTATTGAAGCTTTGAAGCTTATGTTTGCTGGAAAATCTTTCCAGGAACGCACCAATTTAGGTGTTTTAAAGTAGCTCAGGAACCATTTTTTACCACTTTTGAACTTCTACACAACGTTTCAGGGAAACTTGTAGCATAGTAACAGTGTTGGCAGTCCACAAACATTTATTTCTCAAACCTTTTTAGAAGCTTTTCAAACTTTGGGCATCTTTTAATGTAGGAAACTTTTCACCACAAACTTTAACAATAATTTTACCACAAATCCTTTCAGGAAAACCCCTGGAGGCAAAGTTTATATATATATATATATATATATATTATATTGCTCTGGGGGCCCAGAAATGATAGAAATTCATCTTTTAATCCAAAGACCAACCAGTTAGATACCATCACCACTACACTACAGAAACCCTTTTTGCAGTTTAGGAACTTGAGGCCCACTTTACTACAGGAACCTCTTCAGCAGTTTAAGAACAAAGGGACCTGTTTGGCATTTTGAGAACTTTAAACCCATTTCACTAAAGGAATTTTTTTGCCATTTTGAGAACTTCAAGACCATATTAATATTGGAAGCTTTTTGGCATTTTAAGAACTATAAGCTCATTTCACTACAGGAAACTTTTGTGCAGTTTAAGACTATTAGGTACAGTTTTACCACAGGAACCTCTTCAGTAGCTCAGGAACTCCCTCTTTCAGGCCCATTTTAACCACAGGAAACAAACGATGAACTACAGGCACTGAAATGAAGGTTATTTAGGTATGAGTTCTGCCCGGCTGTCACTCTTTTCCTTTGCTGCTCTTTACCTATACCTTCTACCACCAAGTCGGTCTATCCAGTGAGCTAAATCCTTCACTGACATCATCAGCATGCTGCTTTAGCTAAAAAAAAAAAAGCGAAATCATGTGGTCTGCATTGGTCCCGATATCTTTTATGACAATGATCCTTTGATCTAATAAATGGATCAAAGGCACAATTTACAAATAAAGATCTAATAAAGAGATCAAAGCCACGTTGGAAAAATACACCAGATGCTCCAACTCGGGTTTGTGGAATCCCCATTTGAACAATACTACTAAAATAAGGTTTTCACAAGAAAAACTTGGATGCTTCTAAAACATTTAATTTCAGGATGTTTTAGAACAAGAACCTTTTCAGAAATGTAACAAATGCAGAATTTCTACAGCATGAACCATTTGCAGACCCTTTTTTTGTCATAGGAACCTTTTCAGGAACAAAACAAATGGGGAATTGCTACAGCGGGGCCTTTTTAGGCACATTTTAACTCCACAAATCCCTTTCAAAAATGTAACAAAAGAAAAAATTTTATTAAAGGAACCGTTTCAAGCACATTTTTACCACAGAAACCACAGCAGGCACATTGTTTAGACACTTTGAATGACAAGAACCTTTTCAGCAATGTAACAAATGGAGAATTTCTACAGCAGGAACTTTTTCAGGAATGTAATCAATGGAAATATTTCTACAGCAGGAACCCTTATCGGACACTTTTGTATCACAGGAAACGTTTCAGGAATGTAACAAATGCAGAATTTCTACAACAGGAACCCTTCTCAGGCACCTTTGTATCACAGGAACCTTTTCTAGGATCAGTTTGGTTGTAACCTAACTTTTCCACTGGGGGAACCAGGGCTAAAATTTTCTGGTACATAGTATCAGGATTTTCTGGACTATGACTGTTTGGGGCGTGTCTTACTAGATTAGCTAATGGCCAAACTGTTGTTTTCCAGTTAATCTTAATTATGCTAAGGCTAGATTTTGTTAATTTCCTTTTGTAGTTTGATGTTCTATAGTAGGAACCTTTCCAGGCACTTTTTCTCTTCCATGTAACATACATTGTTACCACAGGAACCTTTTTAATAATGTAACAAATGGAGAATTCATATAGTAGGAACCTTTCCAGGAATGTAGCAAATTGAGAATTTCGACAAGAGGGAACCAGGCACTTTTGTATCATAGGAATTGGATAATTTTTTTGGACAGGGCTTTTTCCACAAATGTTTGGGGTGGGGCTTGCTAGATTAGCGAGCCCCAGATGATTAACCTGCTGTTTTCCCGCTAATTTATTTCATGATAAGGGTACATTTTGTTGATGCTTTTTGAAGTAATTAGTACATTTTATTAATGTAATTTTTGTGGTTCTGGTCCAACATCTTGCGGACTTCCGACCAGTAGTGCCAGTGACCCGACAAAGCGTGTACAGTGGAACCTCGATACTCGTGATCTTGACACTTGCGACTTTTCATTTGGAACCGGACTGAGTGTAACTTTGTTTGTACTAATAATTTACATACAAATGTTTGAAAAACATTTGAGGTCATAGAACGTAGCCCCCACGAGTATCGAGGTTGCACTGTATTGCGTTCCAGCTGTAACATATAAATGTACAGGCTTGTTGCTTATGAAAGCTGAACGCCACTTCCTTTTAGATCACTGCATTCATTCTCTCCCCTATCTAGTTTCTGGGCATCTTGCTGAGCTGCGTCTTCTGGAACCTTCTGGTGGAGATGAGCGAATCGACTGACATGGTAGACTTCAAGATAATCAAGAAGGCTGGATTCGAGTACAACGAGCTGGACCTGTCTGGCGCCGGCTGGTGCATGTGCCTGCCCCGTGTAGGCGGCTACCTGCCTATACCTTACACAGAAGAAGATCAGGAAAAAGAACCGGAAGCAGAAGCCCTGACCCCTGATCTCCATTCTGAACCTGTGACCTTGGAGCAGTTACAGGCGAAGATCTCCCTCAGCCAATCGAATGCGGACCAGCTTGAAGAGGATGAGGTCGACAGTTGAGTTAAAAATGGAACCAAGGAGGCGCAAGTTTATTTATATATATTTTTCAATTTAATTGTGATTTTTTTTTTAAATTTATATTTTTAGAGCACAGGCTCTTTAATTGCACTGTAAAGTCTTGCACTACACACCAGCTTCAATGGTTTTCACGTAGACCTCATTTTAAAACACTTGATTTAAAAAATCAATTTTTTATTCCATTTTAAACATTTTCTTTTAATGTTTATACTCAAAAGGGATTTTATGTGCATATTTGTCGGGTTTTGCTCGTTGTTTTTTTTCCTGTCACGAATCGTTTGATTGACCAAAAAACTGACATTTTCTTGTATATTTTCTTCTGATTTAGATTTTTAGCCTATTTATTATGATTATTTTTTTAAATTAAATACACAGTCATTTCTATTCGCCTTTAATTTGCATGTAAGTAATTAAAAGTAGGTGTAGATGGTGGTAGGTGTCATTTCTCTATGGAATCCAAATGTTCCAAACGATTTGTCTATTTGTATTCAATTATTTTTGTTTTACTTTCATGTAACTTGCGTTTCCGTTTGAGTAGGGATGCGTTGATATTAACTCAGGAGTTGGTTCAATCGCAAATGGGGTACTAGGTGCAAGTTGACTTTAAATGATGGTAGTCTTTCATAAGTGATAGTTGAGTGAAAAAACAGCACTTACCCTGTACAGAGTTCTTGACGGTTCTTCTCTTGGTCATTGGAGAGTGAGGGATTTAAACGTTTTACAAAACAAGCCTTCTGATTGGCCACTTGAGCAGTAAACCGAACATGATGTCAAATAAATGTTCCGTTTTATTCCACAATGGATTTAAGTACAAACGTCGTATTAATGCATCCCTATTTATTTAATTTTAACTTACACACTAAGCGGCCACCATGGTAGATTTAGCCGCTAAATAGCCAGTAGGTTTAGTTGTCTATAAAATCGTTAGCGTTATGTAGCTATATCGTACGAGGGCGTTTTAGTACCACGTAAAACAATGTAATTACCATTACAAGATTCAAGTTTTAGCAATACGAGAATAAAGTGGTAATATGATGGTAGGAAAAATCGCAGAATTTGCATGAAACATTTTGCTGTTTCGTATAAAATGGATGTGGAGGATTTGGCTTAATTCGATTTATAAGGAAAAAGGCATTTGTTCATTTTTATTAGCAAACAAACACTGCAGTGGTTCAGAAATTAGCGACCAGGGTGTTTCTTAAGGGACTATGAGGATGATGATCAAATAAAAACGGCCCTAAAGGTGACCCTGACGTTTTTCTCCCCCTTAAACTATTACGACTTTATTCTTGTATTACTGTAAATTTCAGTTCAAAAACATAAATTAAAAAAAAGTTTTTTTTACGTGCCATTAAATTGCTTCCGTAACTTAGTGCTCAGGACATTATTTATTATTTTTTTTTAACAAAGGAAAACGCGTTCGATTTGGGAATTTTAGCCAATGTTGCTGCTGTTGTTCTTTACAATCCCGGGAAAAAAATCTAAATCAACCCACTGCCTTAATGCTTATGTTTTTTCAACGTATTTATTTTGTCAGCGATAATTCGGGCGATTTCAAAAAAATTGTGATACAACAATACAAAACAATTATGGTAATGCGAATTCTTTTGTTTGGTCTTGTTCATGTGCTCTCAGGTGCTGTAACAGCAAGTGCACTTTTAAAAACAAATATTAATGGTTTTGTACAAATGATGGGAATTTGTAACTGGCGTTTTATTTCAACTGTGCTTTTGACGACTGCTTGTAGTCATTTAAAAAATAAATAAATAAATAAAAGATTTTTCTTTTGTGGTAAAACACCTGGACTTCGTGACAGACGATGTCAAGTCAGACAACATTTGGTACAAATTTCTGCCTCAAAAAACATCCGGTTGTTCAGTGCTTCTGTGGTCATAGACTTCCTGGCGTCTACATACACGTGAACGAAACCTTTTTGTGGTTTTTTTTTTGTTGTCATTTTGTCCTGTACAGCTAAAAGTTTGACTTAAAGACGTTAATACAAACTGTAGCCCTATTTGGACGGGATATTTTTACTTGATAAATGTTTTTCAAGGTGACTTTGAGCAAGTATATACGTCACTCCTTGTTCATGGCATCGTCATTCTCGTAAACATCGCACATCAAGTGCAATCAAATAAGGAGAAAAATTGTACACCTTTTTTTTCTCTTCTCCACACTGTTGCTTTAAACTTGTTGCTGAAGACAGAACTCTTCTGCACCACTGGCCTTACGGGGGTAAAAAAATAACTGCTGCAGTCCTTGCCAATAAAATATGACTTGCATTAATCTGTTCCCCCGGCGTGTTTATTTCCCATCACATCCCAGAGAAGTGACTGACGGGTCATTTTTTATTTTAACATCGTCCCGCCTTCGTGGTTTACACCTCTCTAGAAGCCAGCATTGCTTTGTTGCTGGGTGCCACAGGGGGGGAAATTTTGAAGCCTGGAGAAGAAAAACTGCTCCACTCAGTATGGACTTGGAGGATTTGTTTCTGCCCACAGATCCCTCACGATCATGTATGGGAGCTAAATTAGGCTCGAAAAACTAACCTAAAAAAAGTGGTATTCTTATAAAAAACCACGCCAAGGCGTGAGCCAGACGAACCAACGGATCACCCCGTGATGCTTGGACGTGTTCCCTATCATGAAGTACGCTCAGTAATTATTTTTTTTCCAAGTGCCCTCTCTGAAGCTGGCGAAGAATAACGAGGGTGGCAAGTGGAGTAATTATAGCAGCGGCAGGAAATGAGCCGTGGAGCCAAAATAGCACTTCAACTCAGCGAGAGTAAGAGGCATGGTGGGGATGATGAGAATAAGGATTTTAGGATTGTTGCAAGTGATTATAAGAGTTACTGACTATTACTCCAATACAGCCTTTATTCTAAATCCAGAGGTGAGGTGCAGTCAGGTCCACAAGTATTTACACAGTGATCTCGCCTACATGTACCACCAAAATGGATTTTCAAGCAATCCGAAATGTGATTGAAATATTTACACAGAGCTTGGACAGTTCACTGATAAACAGTTTAATGGCCATTTGAGGCCTGGTTCTTCCTTATTTCATTACAGATTAAGGCGATGAAAGGTCTCTAGTCGATTCCAAGTGTTGACTTGGCATTTTCATGGGAACTCTAAATGTAAGGTTCTTAGAAATGACGCTGCAAGTGAGGGAGGCCGTCATTCGTTTAAAAAGAAGTGTCCAAATCTGGCAGAGAAGTAACAGAAACCTTCAAACCAAATCAACAATTCTACATTTGCTTAAAAATGTATTGGCAAGCTCAGCATCACTATAGAAGACCACAGAGGATGACTAAAATGGAAGACACAGATGTGGTAAATAAAAACCCTTTCACAACATCCAAGTCAATCAAGGCATCCAGCATAAAAACGTGCCAAATCGAACATGCAGATCATGAATATGGATGATCCGCTGTGGCGACCCCTAATGGGAGAAGCCGAAAGAAAGTTTTAAACCAAGACTAACGTATACCAGAGTTATAAGAAGAGAGTATGGAGAAGGAAAGGAAGGGCGCATGATTCTAAGCAGATTACATCATCGACTGCTAATGAGTAGAAGTGGGATTTGTTCTGAAGTGTATTGAGTGTATTTTTTGAAGAAAAAAGTCCTTTCTGTTAAGATCGAGTCAAACGCTGCGAAACTGCTGGAACAGCGATAGATAATGACCCAAAATATAACGATGAAAGAACCCCAAAAAAGCTTCATAATGCAAAGAAATAAAATTATTTTAACTGCTGGTCACCATATCACTTACTTCACTAGCCTAAACTGAAGGCAGAAAGACCCGGCAAATCATCAAGGGAGAAAACGCCACATCTCATTATGTCTACAGGTATTAGGACGGTCAGTAAATACACAGAATTTGCATCCAAGTAGTAAAAATAATGCTTATATTTATAGTTATGTATAACAAAAAAAACTGAGCACCTGATTTTAATGTTCTTTGAAGAGATTACCGTCAGTAGTAGGTTTTTAGAGTTTCACATGGGGTCTGTATATTTTTTTTTTTTAAAAGAGTGCAGGTTTCGAATACTAATAAGGCGAATAAAACTATCCACTGCCTTCCGTTTATTCCCACACAGACTTGGCAACCTTGATTTAAAACCACTATGCGGATGATGCACTGCACCCATCTGCTCTTTCAGCTGGCTTTTTGAGTCACTCAGTAACGCTGATTTTGCAATTCTGGAAAATCACACACTTCTCACTGGAAAGAGGAGCAATATTTGAAATGAATCTTCTTTTCCAGGCTGGATGCCATCCCTGTGGAAACACAAAATATACCTGTTTTATTTAGTGTGATGATATGGGGCTATAGCAATAGATCAGCCATCGATATGAAACCAAGGGCAATGTAGACATTTTACTGGTTTACACTGCCAAGATGGAGAAGGAGTCTTAAAATACCCACATTTTTCTATTTCAGTATATCGTAATGCAAAACCATTGATGAATTTAAGTTTGTTTGTTAATTATCTTATAGAAAGCCTTTCTGCTGATTGGGAATTTACTGCCCCGGACCCTCCGCCCACAGTGAGAGGGATATAACTGACTCTTAGAGGTGTAACTGCAGTAGTAAGAAGAGAAACAAGTTAGACTAGGTATAAAGAAAGGCTTATTTGCTTCTGTCCTTGTGGTTTCCGAAAGCCAAAGCATGTTTTTTTTTTATGTTGAGGAGTTGTTGTGTCTAGAGGTAAAGAATGGTTCCACCCTGCCTACAAATATGTAGGTAGAGTAATGGAAGTACAATTCTACAGTAGTCTAAGATGGAATATTTCATCCTATCTAGCTGGCTGTGTTAATATGCAAGGTGTGTATATGAGCCTGCGCCCATGTTCTTTTAATTCAAATGACTTTTCCAGGAGTTCCGCTTGATGACCTGCATATTTTTTTTGGAAAGTCCTCCTATTTCGTGGTCTGCCGGCTGACCCGGCCTGAGGGATGTATCTCCTGTGCACCGCACACCACTATATGTATGCTAGAGAGTGCCAGACACATGTAAGTAAATAAACACGATGGGATAATACCAGGATAATGGGTACAACTCAGCCTCGCAAAATGGGCAGAAAATGGGCTTAAATTGCATGCCTGGCTTCGCTTCAATATAAGCTTCCATCCTGTTCCGAGCCTCATCTTCCTCTTCAGCGTCACGCTCCCAATTACGCGTGGCTCATTCTGAAATTTCACCCGAGCCTGTTTTTGCTGTGCAGCTTGAAGGGAGGGATATTTATCTGCTCATTCCTGGGTCAAATCTATTTCCCATATAGTGCAAAAAAAAACCAACTAATGGGCTGCATTACAAATTGAAAAAATGGATTACTACCAAGATGTGGTATGGTGTAACGATATGGAGAAAGAATGGAGTCTAAATAAACAAGAATTCAGTATTGTTAGTTCTCAGGAGTGCAGTTATGCAAAGAATAATAGACCCTGGAATGTGCTGATATAAGATGATGATGATGATAACAATCAGTTGTGGCTTAACAGTTAAGGCTCTTGGTTAAGCAGAAGGTCAAGGATTCAAGCCACCGGAACACCAAGCAGCCACTGTTGGGCCCTTGAGCAAGGCTCTTAATCCCATGGCTCCAGGGGACTCTGTATCACAACTGACCCTGTGCTCTGACCCTGAATTCCTAACAAACTGGGATAAGCTAAGAAAATAATTTCAGTGCGCTGCAATTTTTGTGCAAAACAAGTTCTCACTTACTTATAGAAGCTAAAAAAAAAGTCACGACTTACCTTTTTTTCGGAGTTAATATGAAAATGTTGCTTGCTACCTTCATCCCAAAGAGTTCACCATACAAGTCTTTATGAATGGATTATCATTCAACTATTTCAACATTTGGCCCTGGATTTTGCTGCTACACTTTCATCAGAAACCTTCAGAGTTCAGCAGGGTTGTTTCTTGAAGGTTAAAATAGGAATTTGTTGTGCCATCAGAGGTGGGCGGTTTGGGTCACCGTCAAATCCATAAGTAAAAACTTTGCATTCACACTTAATTTACTTAAAGGCCAGCAGTGGGAATAGAACAAAGGTCCTGATCAGTTACTTCAGCTTACCACTTAATTCTTAACCTGGGCATGGCACTGGAATACTTTCTAAATGGCTGACTGAGAAAACTAACAAAAGGGCCACTTGGGAATTGGGATACAGTATCCCAAGCTCAAGAGTGAACCTGAGGCAGCAAAAAGTGAAGCCCTAATACCCTTATAACAACTTTGGAAAGCTAGAACCTTTGGCTATTTAAATAACCCTTTTTTGAGAAACCAACGTTTATGAAATTCTTTGTGCCAAAGGTTTAATAACTAATAGCTGTGGTTTGATTAGCAACAAAACAGATTCTCAAATGCTAGCTTTTTTTTAGCTTTGAAACTTGAAAGTTTTATTGATAGAGCAACTGCCTAAAAATCACGCAACGAAATGGGAAGTGAAAGACGTAATTCCGCTCATCCCGACCTCGCCTTCGTAAACTGCGAGTTCATGAGGTTTGTTCTTGCACCAATAGGAAACAAGAATGAACGAGCTTGAACAAGATTTATTGCTTGACTGACATTCGCTAGCTTTGATGTCCGAAGCAACAGGAATATTGTAATATTGTAGCATTTTCAGTGAGTTGGAATGGTGGTAGGTTTTCGTTTCATTAAAACGATCTGCGAATCCCAGCAGTAACATTGTGAGCTGGAATATTTTTGAGGTTCGCGGGGAAAACCCGGGCATGTCGGCTGCCGATCCATATCAATTCGCGCTTATTGACTCAGACGTTAGAGTGCTGCTGTGAAAGATAATCAGACGAGGACGCTTCATGCTGAGGACTTCTAGTGCGCTTGATTAACGCCCACCGGATTAAATATCTCTGGCGCATGAGCCCCAGTGAGGACAAATTTAACAATGTGTTAAATTTGAACTCGGATCCGCATGTATAATATAACGATGCATTAATCCTCCTCTCCGTCTCTCGATCTCTGTGTTTCTCAAATTGCCTCTTCAAGCATGGCATTAATTCCCATGCACAGCTCATTCACACAGAGGAAGATGCGCTTCATGGCATATTAAAGCCTCTGCCTCACACAAGAACTCTTCTTCATTAAACCTGGTATATGGTGCACAGAACCATGCTATACGCAAGTCAGTCCGAGGAAAGCAATCATCAGACAAGTCACTTGAAATAGCATCTTAACACTTCATTCTCAAAGCGAATGAGAACGTGACCTCAGCTTTGTTGTAGAGGGACGTGAAGGAAGGCGTGCAATCTCTGCTGAGGAACAGGGAAAGGTCTTGGTGAAGGCACATGATGATTCCATGTTGAACGATTTCCATCTCCTGATTGTGAATTTGGCACAGCAGTTATAGCTAGTTGGAAGACTTCCAGTCGACCCATGAAATCCTGTTTCCAATATTCAGAAACTCAACCTGGAATGTATTTGATCTCACCCATGTTGCTCCCCAAACGTGGCACCCCTTCTGTTCTTCTTAAACCTCACTCACACACGACTGGTTGGTGTCACTCAATTCTATTTCCTTCGGTCTACTTTAGCAAACCAGGATGTGTTAAATTTCTAGTAAAGCCCTGAGATTCTAGGTAAAAAATCCCTACAATAAGGTTACACCCACAACCCATAATCACCCATATATCACAAATGATCCCAATATGTAAATCAGATTTTCATGGAGCTGGTTTCGTACACAGGAGCATTATCATGCTGGAACAGGTTTGGGTCTCCTATTACAAGTGAAGGAAGAATTTAATAGTCCTAATAGTGTAGCGCTTGGCAAAACGGGTCTCGACTGCCGTGTCCCTTGGCAGCCTCTTAGTGTCTTGAGCATGAGAGCGCTGATGACATTTAAAGCGCTGCAATAACATTTGTGTGTTAAATATTGATATACCACAGAGAAGTGGGGATTTTCGAAATCTGATTGGCTGTTAACGGCTCAGACGCACCCGTATGGCACAGGCCCTGCATACACTCCAAGCATAATATAGATAAAATGCAATAAAAAAAAGCAAGAAATAATGATGCAACTAATTATTTATGGGGTGAAGCTGTGTTTCTTGGATGGTGATGGAGCGTACGTTTATAGCTGCTATAACATAAATGAGAACAGGAACTACTACAGCAATTCTATTGTTTTTGTGTAATGGAGCACTAAAAGCAACATTGTGTGGCTTTGTTGTTTAATATTGTGTCAGAACACAAGCTTGTTGGTTGTTCAGAAGCAAGCAGCATTCGTGCAGCGATGTGATAGGTCACCACAAACCACGCACACATCCCAATGTCCCATTTGCCTGATTCCCAGTTCTCCACCTATTGACCCATTCAGCGGTCCATATCATTGACCGAGCGCTAGTTAGAAAGTGTACGCGAGTGTGTGTGTGAATGAAACAGAGGTGCTACAGTTTCTGTGGACTTTCAGCTCTTTCAGTCGCCTTTATTTTCATGGCGCATTCATGAATCCCTTTGATTAGCACGACTCTTTAGGTGAAACCAGGTAAGACGACTTGGCCATCATGTGTGTGTGTGTGTGTGTGTGTTTAATTAATGTAGGCATTTCTAGGGTTTTGCTGTACCTCAAAAATTTGCTTTATTGCCCAGCCTCTGTCCCTGGTTCTGAAAACAGCCAGGCTGCAGATACCTGGATAATGATTCTGATGAAATAAAAAAAAATCTGAAATTTCATTTGGCCGATTCAAAGGCACGATAAAATCCAGTTTGTTTGAATGAATGATTTATTTATTTATCTATTTTGTTTGTTTGCTTGGCCCATTTATTTAATTTTATTCAGTGAGAATTTAATTTGCTGCAGGAAAAAAATGTATTAATTAATGTAGATATTTTAATCATTTATTTCTTTTCAGTGGAGTTAAATTTGCTGCAAAAAAAAATTTATTTCATCTATTTTTTATGTATTTGTTTGTTTAATCATTTATACATTTCTTCACATTTATTTTATTGAACAAATTCATTTAATATGCTGCAAAATTTAAGAATTATGTATTATTTATACATTTTAGCTTTCCATTAATGAATTAATTAATTTATTTTGTTACATATTTACAGAACAATGAATTCAATTGCATCATTTTTTTCCCCTTTTTTTTATTATTAAAAAAATTGTATCACATGCATCAGTGAGACATTGAGACAGTGGTGATGTACGATGAGGTTTGCTGGAAAAAAAATCTGGCCCTGAAATTGTTGATCCTGGTTCTGGATAAAAGGAGATTAAACAGCTTTTGGCTGGGATGTAAGGCACCCCATATTAATAGACCACCTTCCATCCAGGAGGAGATTCAGGAGCAGGACCGTCCTATACTGACCGTTTGATGAGTTGTAGTGTGGCCACGTTCAGCACAGCAGATTTATTCTGTTTTTCCACACCAGTCCAAGAGACCTTTTAAGGCCATAAATGTCACCGTATTTTACTGTCTACCAAAGCTCCTGAGGTAATCACTTCCATCTGGAATTACTGAATAGCAACGTTAACACTAAAAACAAACAAGCTGTCATGTCGAAAATGTACGCCTTCTCATAGCGTACTCGGAATACAGGACGCTGGCACGGCAATATTTATGCAAGCTGTATAGCTAAATTTAGAATGAAATTTTGTGAAAACAAACATCCTAAAGTTTTCTCTAATCACATGATGGTATTTAATACTCATTTACGCAAATAATTTTAGAATGAGTCCAGAATCAGCTACAATAAATTACTTCATAATCAAATTCTCTAACATGTATTACGATATTTCAGAATCCTTCCATATTGGAAGGTTTAAGAATCACTAAAAATGCTCTAAAATGATGTGAGAAACATATTGATGCAATTTGATTTAGGAAATTGATTGTCACATTGATGATGACAGAAGGTCCATAACAAAATAAGGAAACTATTCACGAGAATTCTAGAAGCACATCTCAAAACCTACATACATTTTCTAGAGACTGCTGAAAATTTTACTAGGTGATATAAACCCATGAAGTATTCTAGAAGCATGTCTGGGGGAAAAAATGGTTCCGGATTCAGCATAAATATGCTGCATTGTTTGAAAGCAGCAAAATATTCAAGAAACATTTCACCAATGATCTAGAACATTCGAGAAGTCATGTAACGTGTAACATGATATATTTCTGGGACAAGACACAAACAATGGAGAAAGCCATTACAATACAATTTTCTAGACTGAAATGGCAAACTATCAAAGTAAACATTCGGACAAACTATAAAATGTTTTAGAATGACATGCCAAACACTTTCAGACTCTTTTGAGAAAAATCTTCTATGCTGATCTTATACCGATATCAGATGTTCTAGAAAATGAGTCAATATGTAAAAATGTTAATGCTAATAATGAGACATTCTAGAATCAGGTGATAAACAAGACAATATTTTTGAAGCACATGGAAATGTTCTAGTTGTAGAAATTATTCAGGAATCTTACGACAGATGACAAAATACTCTAGAATATTCTATTACTGTATGTATATGAAGCAATGGCACCAAACCACATTTGGGGGGAAAAAACAATCACACCCCTTACCCAAGTGTACTGGCATATTACAGAAACCTACAACCATGGAATATTCTACAATAAAGCTACAATCAAAGGAAATGCTCTAAAACCACGCGAGAAACAGCTAAATATTCACATTAGCAATGGCAGTAAAAAGGTCCAGAATGAAAGGAAAGGCCAATGAAATGCTCAAAAACAGAATAGTTTACATGTTACTCGAATCTATGTCTCAAGAGCCGATAATAACTTAAAGTCTAGAAGTCTCCCCGAATTTGGGGTTTGATTGGTAACTTTTAAGTCGATTTGGGAAATAATTCTAGAGCCTAACTTAGTATGTGATATTGTTATGGATTTCTATTCCAAATTTCCACTCTTAACGGCGTTAGGTCGCGACGCGAAAACACTTCGAATCATTTATTTATTTATTTATTTATTTATTTTTCTGATGCAATTGCAACAAGTTTTATTGAGCATGACGAGAGAAACGGTTTTGTTCGCGACTTTATTGCGAGTGAAATGAAAAACAAGGCCACAGCACAGTGTAAAAAAAAATTAAATAAAACAGCGAGGAAAATTCGTAATGGTGTCAGACAGGAAGTGATTAAAAAAAAAAAAAAAAAAAAAGAGGTCTGAAAGCTCATTGATCAGCGCTCACTTCTCTCTTTAGGGGGAAAAATCTGAATGTTAGATGAAGTGTGGAAGACTGGTGAAAGTATAGAGGAACAAAGGAATGCAAAGGCTCATAAAATAGGCCTCTCTCTCTCTCTCTCTCTCTTTGTCGCGCTCCCTGTGAGGCAGTAGGACAGTGATCGATGATGTGACAGTATGAATTACAGGCCAGAAAACTGACAAAGCAAACCTGACCCAGTGCCAGCAATAAACCATCCATAATTCCACACACAAATAAATCCATCCATCCATCCATCCATCCATCCATCCATCCATCCATCCATCCAATCTGTCTATATAGATATCTATAGATAGATACCTATAAATATTTACACTATAGACCAAAATATTGGGACACCTGACTTTTCCAGCCATATGTTGTTCTGCCCCAAACTGTTAACTCAAACATGGAGGCAAACACTTCTACAGGACATCTTTGGAAGTGCATGAAATTTTCCCACCTCTTGAACTAGGAGACTCAATCCTGTTCCAGCACGTTCACAAAGCCAGCTCCACGAAGATCTACTTTCCATGGATCAGATGTGAGCTCTTGCTATTAATCTCTGACCCTCAAACCCTGTTGAACAGGATGGGTTGAAACGCACCCCAGATCTCCTCGCCTTCTTCAGTACTTGACTTTACTAACACCCTTGTGGCTAAACGAGCAAAATTCTCCACTTAAATCTAGTGGAACATCTTCCCTGAAGAGTGGAGTTTATTATAACAGGACATGGAGACTCATTGTGAAATGGGAAGCACAAAAAGCACATACAAATCTAATGGTCAAACTAAAGCCGGTAGACCTGACATGTGCCTCGAGCTGCATTAGTTCTTTCTTTCTTTTTTTTTTTAATCACATTGCGTTTAATCACGTGTGTTTCCACCAAGCCTGGGAGACTTTAATTATTTGGAAGTATCGACAGGAGATAGGACAGGAAGCCGTGAGGCAGATCAATAACCTGAGTCAGTGAGAAGCAGTGACACACACACACACACACACACACACCAGAAAAAAAGGATATCAATGGATTGCTTTATTTCCCTTCGTTGTCATACATTATGATACTACTTAAGTATAGAAATGTAGCACATTTTCTCCCAAGTGTGAAGCAAAACCTTCACTTAGACCTTGTTTATTTTTCTTTTCAAGAAAGAAAGAAAGAAAGAAAGAAAGAAAGAAAGAAAGAATCCCACTCAAACTAAATTGGGTGATGAGGTCATCATAACTGATTTTGGATTCCAACTGTATATAATAATTATGGCTATCAAAATTAACGCACTTTAAGCATTTAAAAAAATATATATTATTATTATTTAACTTGAAAACATACACAACAACGCCAGGGGTATATGACAAAAAATAAAATAAAAAATAAAATTGGGAGTTAGCGCATTATCACTCTGGAAATACGATTTGTTTTGCAAGGGCGAGAACATGCTAAAGAATCCCTAGTGCTAGCGTTAGCCGCTAACCAGGAAGTGGCTAGCGGCTAACGCTAGCAATATGGATTCTTTAGCATTTTATGTCCAGCTTCAAGCATTTCTAATCAAAGCAGAAAATCCTTACAATTAAGAATATCAGTAGATTGAATGAATGAAGGATGGAAGGAATGAAGACATTTGTTAAAGTATTCTAAACTGAGTTTTATATCTGAGTTATAATTTATATCTATAAAGACCTGACCTCAGAACACAGAAAAATGTTGGGCAGGTGTCCACAAACTTTTGCTCCAAAAGTCCTCGAGAATAATTTTTTTTTTCCTGCACTTACAGTATGTCTCTTTCTCTTTCTCAGGATGAACCATGATAGAGGGATGAGCAATAGTCACTACCATTATGACGACGACGAAGACGAAGGCGAGTCAGCAGTTCACTCTACTGTAAAACTTTTTTAAAAAATAAACAGATCTTGCCCATAACCTTAAATCTGACCTTGAAAATTCAAGAAAAACCCATGTTATAATTTATTACGAGTGTAACTGGGCAATAATCTACCACAAGCTTTGTGATCAATCCCTGACGCCTTGGCGTGAAACCTCGCGGCGTTCCGTTTCGCTTGTACGTCGAGCTGATCGTGTTGAATGAGTTGGGTTTCGTTCGAGGTGATCGCACTGAAGTGCAGACAGAAACTGGTGTGAGGTGTTCCCTCATATACCAGCCGCATCACACTTCCTGTCCGGTGAGAGTTAATTAGACTGCGAGGAACAGAGCGACTCGGAGATGAGAGAGAACGCACCGGTTTTCAAAAACGTTCCCTATCAAAGGTGGAAAGCAGGGTGCAAAGCGTCTGTGGTGATTACAGAGGCAGAGGGTTTTATCTACTGTCCATAAAGAAACTGCATCGTGGTTCATTGGCGACATCTGAGAGTCGTTACGGTCATTATTTTACATCCATGCGCCTTTTATCTGCTGATTGTCGGAGCCCGGATGATATCTGAGTGTTCTCGGTTCGGCCGATGTGTGTTTGATCTGGTAGTCCTGCGTTTCTCTGGAAGTCTTTTTCTGTTATTTGTTTGATTCGAGAGACATTCATTCACGTTGTTAGCATTGGCTGGGTTCTGTTCGAGCATCTTTTATTTGTTTATTGATAGAACTTGGAGTTGTTTGTTTATCTATTGTCGGAACTGGGTTTCATTTGTTCGTCTTTTGTTAGAAATGGGTGTTTGTTTATCATCAGAACTGGGTGTTGTTTGTTTGTTTATTGTTCGATTTTTGTGACTTTATTTTGTTTTATTTAATTTAAAAAAATTTGGACAAAAAAAAAAAACAGCCCTTTAATGCATTTAAGTGAATTTGTGTTTTTTGTTGGTGTTGTTTGTTTGGTTTTCGTTTCATCTGACTGGCTTTTCTGTGGATTTTGCCCGTTTTGTCCTCTGCAACACATCCATGTCGTTTCTCTTTAATCTCGACCAAAACTTTTCACCTGCAGATCATCAGTCTATTTACATCGGCGTTCCCGTACCACGGGGCTACAGGCGCAAGCGACGCCGGAGGCACTCGTCCATCTCCAGTCATGACATCACAGATATCGAAAGGAATGTTCGCGAGGATCGGCAGCGCCACGAGCGCTACGAGTCCGAGGACACCGAACGCTACGATCTGGAGCAACAAGAACGCAGCCTCCATCCACCTGAAGTCACTCGCACCAGTGAGTCGCCTTCCTGCAAAATAGTCCATACGGTGCTTGGTGGACATGAATGCCAACACCATCCTTACACACTCCCACTCGGAGCTCAGAACAGACCCTAACTTGAAGCAATAAGTGTTAATTGGACTAAAAAAAACAGTCCTGTGGTGCTTTAAAAACGTATTAAATAAAACCGTGATCCTACTGTGAGCCTCAATAAGTCCTCGGGTCTAAGTCCATTATTCCGGATCAATTTGAATGATATGAATATGTTTCAAACTGTCCTAATGAATGACCCTCAGTCCATTAGAAATGCTTTAGTAAGGCATGTCTCGTCGACCGGTCCATTTCGATAGCAGATTCGTCTCATAGCAGGATAAATGTTATATTTACATAGACACATGCTTCGAACCTCGAGCTTGTCCATGTTTTGGCGGGAAATGTAGTCTTAACTCGATTTTAACATAAGATTATGGTCATAAGTAGCTGCTTTTTTGGTCTGAGGTCAGATCTTTGTAGCAGGAGATCCTGAAATGAAAATCATATCTTAATAGAGATGTTGTCAAGCCGGAACAGGTTTGGGTCTCCTAGTTTAAGTGACGGGAAAATCTCTATAGACATCCTATAAAATTGTGTGCCTCCAACTTTCTGTGGTAACAATTTGGGAAAGAACCACATATGGATGGAACCACAAATGCATTTCAATACATCCCACTTCTCCATCCATACATTGTTCACCCAACATCTGTCTCTAATTTGGGTCCTCCCTAATACATACAATGGGGGCACCAAAATGTATGGGTACAAACACCTACACATAACAAGCTACATTTTAATAGAAGTTACATATACATGTTGTATTCTTGATTAACTTTATCCTTCTACACTAGTTCAAATCAGAGGTAAAATTTCATGCTGAAGTGTGTTTCTCCAACAGTTTGAGGAAGAACCACATATGACTGGAAAAGACAAATGCCCCAATACTTTTCTACATATAAAGTAGCTTTGCCTCACCATTACCTCAAGATTTTCTCCAAAGCGATCTTGTTTCCCGGAACAGAAACTAGAGATGTTGTGTAGTGCCTTGGCTGGGTGTCATCAGGCTGCGAGGAAGCGATCCCAGTCCCGGTCTCTAAATGATTATAAATCGCGTCTCCTGTGTTGGAGACGTAAATAATGCGATATCAAAGCGAGTTCCTGACTCGAAGTTCAAGGGCCAACCAGTAAACAAATGAATCACCATGACTGATCCATTGCACGTCTCCAGCAACGCAGCATGGAGCAAAGCTTCATCCGCTCATGATTTAGTAGCTAATTGTCCCTGAAAACACGGAGCTCATATATTTATTTTTTATATCTTAATCGCTAGCTATTTTGAGGCTGCTGGTTTTTTAATCAGCAACGTGATGAAGTGCCACCATCATCGGGACCATCTCGCTGACTCAATTCACAACACTGTGATTAAGTGGCTGACGAAAACGTTTCGCGATCGCATTTGTGACAGGAAACGCCGGCCTTAATGCGTCTGTGATGGTTTTTTTATTTTTTCTCCTCCTCATCAATGCGCCACTCGATGCTATTGATCCCCTCGGGCCGGCTCTTTAAAACTGCACAGACCTAATTAGAGTTAGGGTTTGAACAAGTATGTTCCGGCCCCGATAGGACGAAAGAAAAAAACCATTACGCTTATTAAAGAGGTTCCAGGATTAGAACAACATTTCATACAGTATGCAACTAGATGTTCATTTAGGTCTCAGACCAGGAAGTCCTCACATTCCAATTTTTTTGATTATATGCTTAGAATCTGTTCGAATATGGTGAATTCCTCCTGCCAGACTCGTCGCTGGAGCTCCTTAACTATTCCCTTTTCCGCAGACGGTGACTCAGAACTTTGGCCTTGATTTTGGATGTCCTTCTGGCACCGGGTTTGCTCTTTACTCAGCAGAACTGGGCTCTGAGCACACTTCAGGGGTCTGGAGGTTCATTTCTGGTTGCTTAGGCATAAAACGTTTTTGATGACGGGTCAGATAGATAACAATCTGTCATGAAACGAGCATGTTCGAGTAAAACATGTCTTCCTTACGCCAATTTGATTGTGACCCAGGACGTCTTTAGCATGAAATTTTCCCTTCACTCAAACTGTTTCAAGATGGCAATGCTCTAGTACAAAAAGCCTTTTCCATGAAGATCTACTTTCCATTGGTTGGAAACGTGTGGAAGATCTCTTGCTATTGAGCTCAACCCAATTGAACATGAACTGGAACGCTGACTGCACATCAGGGCCTGATCTTACTAACACCCTTGTGTCTGAATGAGCATAAATCTCCATTTTCCCAGAGGAGTGGAGCTTATTCTTAAAAACACACATACCAATCTTAGGTCAGGTGTCCACAAACCTTTGCTCATACAGAGTGCGGATCAGTGTCTTAACAATGAGTAGTAACCAGCTCTCTGTGTTTGTGTGTGTGTGTGTGTCTAAGTGTCCCCAGCTGCAGAGCGCCTGAGATATATTTTAGGAGATGAAGAAGACGCCATGCCCACGCCCACCCTCTTCACCGAGATGGATACACTCCAACACGAGGGAGACGAGCTCGAGTGGAGGGAGTCAGCCAGGTTGAAGGAGCCCACACATACACACACAAGCTTCTTACTACTGATGAATGTAGATGAAGTAGAGCATCTCCTCAACTCCTGTCATTCAGTCATGTGTTTGTGTGTGTGTGTGTTCTTAGGTGGGTAAAGTTCGAGGAAAAGGTTGAGGAGGGCGGGGAGCGCTGGAGCAAACCGCACGTCTCCACGTTGTCTCTGCACAGCCTGTTCGAGCTCCGCACGTGTCTGCAAACGGGCGTAGTGCTGCTGGACCTGGAGGGCTACTCACTCCCTCAGATCGTTGGTGAGGATCACAGCCAAAAGCTTGTTGTTGTCCCTATTGGACCTGTTCAAGTTTTTCTCAGTTGCTTTTTAGGAACTGGAGCAAGTCCTTGTGTCATTTGCAGTTTTTCCCAGATACTTGGATACTCCTCTTTACCTGCTCACTCAAGTAAAGGCATTTGGTCGAGTGGTTTATTCAGCTATCCATGGCATAGGAGTCATAATTAGCAATGGTGACTGGGTGGGTGGGGCTAAACTCAAAGTCTCATGGCAATTACAGAGACACTAACCAACCGCAGGGATCTATCACGATTGTGGGAGTTGGCAAATCGATGATAATTTTCTTCCTGCAATGAATTAAATGATCAACATATCTGTCTGTCTGTCTGTCTGTCTGTCTGTTCCGTCTGTCTATCTTCATTCAACATGTCTTGTATCAATTTCTCAGCCCTTTTTTTATCACCATTATACCGTATAGATGACATAATCGAGCGCCACATCGAGGAGGGCATGTTGAGTCCGGATCTAAGGGACAAGATCAGCTTCGTGCTGCTGAGGAAACATAGACACCAGACCAAGAAACCCATCCACCGCTCGCTGGCCGACATCGGCAAAGGAAGCTCCGCCCCCAGTAAGTCGTCTTCGCCTCCCCTTAATTGACTTTCTATAGATCAAAAGAGATTTTTCAAAATTACACATTTTGTACCCATTTGCTGTTATAATAAGCTCCACTCTTCTGGGAAAATGTTCCACTAGATTCTGTAGAGATTTGTGCTCATTCAACCACAAGGTTGTAAGGCAGTTGTCCCAATACTCTCGACAAAGGATATAGAATAGGTTCTTCAAGAGCACTTTTTCTAAAAGCGATCCCCATATGAATTCTTTCTGATGCGGTGTTTAATGATCAGATTTAAGGGAGATAGAGATATTTTCTGAATCTTCTATAACCGGGTGTGTTTCAGGTCGTAGTCCAGCCCGGATTCCAGAAACCGCTTCCAGCTTCAATCGCTCCACAGAGGATCTGCACAACAAACACGGCGGCAACTACGGGCGACTTCGTACGTCTGCGTTCTTTTATCACGACCCGATAACATACACATAAATAGAAACATTTGGAGTTCCAGGTTGCAACGCTGAGGGGGTCGAGCTCCTGTTTTGTCCGTGCAACCTTGCGGGTAGCGCCTCCCTCACCTTGTCTCCATAACATCCTACATGCGCTGTCCCTCTAATAAACACGTTTCTAATCCTGTCCCTCGCCGTCACTCCCAACGAAAAAACCTCAACACCTTCAGCTTTGCTACCTTCAGCTCCGCCTCCTGTTTTTTGTCAATGCCACAGACAATTGGACACAATCAATTAACTAAATGTACCAGTTTGTTTGAAGCGCCAGAAAATGATGTGCTCAAAGGGGACGACATGATGTGGAGGTTGAACAAGTGGTTTTAAGAAATTAGATTTCTGGAAAAACACTCCAAAGCAACTGAGACGAACTGTAACACTGAATATTTTTTGTGTCTTCCAGGTCACGCCCAGAGCAGGAGTATGAATGATATCGTGGACACGCCAAGCACCGACCAGGTACAGCATCCTGTTCATAAAGAGTGTGTATGCTGGACTGAGAGTGTGTATGTTCTCTTACATATTTCCTCCTGTGCATATTAAAGGGTGAATATGCATTATAGTGTGTGTGTGTGTGTGTGTGTGTGTGTGTGTGTGTGTGTGTGTGTGTGTGTGTGTACATACCTATGAGAAAATTGATGTATTTTTTGTGACATTCACTGTAATCATCCATGATCATGCCACACACACTGACATTTACACACACACAAACACACACACACACTCTGTTTGAACAGGGACACACAGGGGTTACTGCATGATTACCATGGCAACAAGACCATATCCTGTTCAATTGCACTTTTCAGTTGCAAATGGATGTAAACATTTTTATGTACAAGCATATAAATAATAAATAAACATTCAATCTTTTTTTTTCTTCTCTCTATTCACAGAAAAGTAATGATTTTTCACTGCGTTTTATCGCTTTAGGTGCTATTGTGGCCAAAATGCCCAGGCGCCTTTCAGGTTTTAGCTGCTAAATTGATTTCCAGAGGAGTGTTAATGTTTTGACTGAATAAAATGAAAGTAACTGGAATCCTAACACAAATGATGTGAGAAATAAATACAAAGAGTGTAATAGAAAAGTGCCACTATTAAAGTGTATTACACTATTGTCAGACATACAGTGAGCAGACATTCCCTATGTATGGGGTGGGAGGTGTCTTCAAGAAAGAAATCACCCCCATTAGACAGAATAAATTATTCAGAATAATTGATGCACAATGTAGTTAATCGCAGAGGGGGCCAATAATTTTGAAACAGCACTAAATGAAGTTACATTTACTCCCTCCTGATCTGTCTCTCATGCACCCCCTTTTAATTCTTTAAACCAAAACTCAAGCATCACCCATACAGTATATCCGCTCATTAGGTGTAAGTGTAATTGTTGTGGATACCGAAGGGGGTCAGAAAGACAAATTCAAATCTAATAGCTGAACATGTCAGAATTCAGAATGACTTTGAAGCATGTTTTAAGAACCCATACACAGGATTTTATTTTAAATAACTTTAACTACTTATTTCACTTATAGAACTCTTTCCATGCTGATAGAGAGTCATCTAATGAGAACGGTTTAGATTAAATAAGAGTACCTTTATCAACCTTTCTTTTCAGAGTGCTGTCAAGCAGTTATAATTTGATTCTCTATAATTGGAATAATTAAAAAAACAGTAAGAGGAAATCATGTCAGTAAGGAAGGGCTCATTATCTTCTGGCATTAACAAAAAAGCAATTAAAACATATTTGTGCAATTTTATCAATAGAAAATACCACAAAAATAATTCACCATAGTCTGTATATTAATATACATTAGATTTCGGATTTCTAAACAAATGACAATGCAGAAACATGAAGCAGGAGCATGATGTCATTAATATTGCCTTTGCTATAACTATAACTGCAGCTAAAGAACAAGTTCATGAAGAAGATCCCCAGGGATGCTGAGGCCTCCAATGTGCTTGTTGGTGAAGTGGACTTCCTTGACAAACCCTTTGTGGCCTTTGTACGACTTGCGCAAGCCACAACACTAGGAGGCCTGACCGAGGTTCCAGTTCCCACCAGGTTCAGTTCTTACTAATGCTTGTCACAATACCAATTCAAACCAAGTATCCAATTTACAATCCATACCAAGATGCCCGGTACCCCCTAAGTACCGTAATTATTATCCAGTAAGGTCCTAGCGCCCAAGAAGTACCACATTTTTTATTGTACAAGGTCACTACATCCACCAAGTGCCACATTTACCTCAGTATATATCATGAGTACTGAAACCTTGATATTATATGGAATAATAAATGTAACTTGTTTTGCGTATCAATGTTGATCAAATATCTAATTCACCGCTATATATCAAGGTCCCATTTTTTACCATACACCAGTCCAGTTTAAGGCCCTGTTTTGCACCAAAGGTCCAAGTACCAACCAATAGCTTAAGCATCCACTCTGGATCAAGGTCTTGGCTCTTACCAGTCTACAGTAAAACCCCGTTGTACAAGCAACCTATAGTACGAGCAAACGGAGATATGAGCAAACTTGCTCGCAAAATTTTACCCTATTTCATGAGCAAATTTCGAAGGCACGAGCAAACCTACGCTACCGGTTCCCTGTTTTCGTGGAGGGTCGCATCAGTCGCTTAGTTGATGACGTATCACTCAGTCACTCTCGTTGTTCAGTGCACTTTTTTTAGTTTTATATTTTTATTTCACTAGGAATCTTGAAACGTCCCAAATAAAAATCAGTGATAATGCTGTGAAAATGAAAGTAAATAGAATTACCATGGAAACCGAGGAGGTTACGAGCATGGTGCGCGTCTCACAATCAACCACTACCACATGAGTAAGTGTTAAATTATGTTTACATTATGGTAATTTGCGGTGTATTTGTGTGTTAAAATAGGCTACAAATACTTTTTAAGTGCAGAAATAAGTGATCGAAGGAGGTCTCGGAACAGATTAAATCTCTTTTACATTCATTCTTATGGGGAAAATCAGTTCGACTGACGAGCAAATGGACCTACGAGCAATTTCCAAGAACGAATTATTCTCGTACAACGGGGTTTTACTGTATTAGGTCCTGCTGGCCACCAATTAACCCCTTTATCATTCATTACCATTGCTCCATGTCTAACAGATAAAGTCTAAATTCCAATGATGTTCTAATTGTTTGGCAACATGAAAATATAGACCTCTAGATATATGTTTTTATTTTTCCCCACTTTCACTTTTTTTACTATTCAGGTTTTTGTTTGTGCTTCTGGGCCCCACTGGCAAAGGCAAGTCCTACAACGAAATTGGACGTGCAATTGCTACACTAATGGTGGATGATGTAAGTAGGAATAAAATTGTTTTAAATTTTAGATTAATCCACCAAAGCTAGAAAAAACAGCATAGTTTGTCTTGTCATCTCCAGCTCTTCAGTGACGTGGCGTATAAGGCCCGGGACCGAGAGGATCTAATTGCGGGCATCGATGAGTTCTTGGATGAGGTGACTGTGCTTCCACCTGGCGAATGGGACCCCAAAATTCGCATTGAGCCACCCAAAAAAGTGCCCTCTGCTGACAAGAGGTAAAGCCGGACTAGTCAGGAGAATGCATAGTTACAAGGAGATTTTTTGAAACTAAATTCTAATAAAGTAGAAACTCAACGATGCTTTAGATGTAATCGATTAGCCATAGATTGGTCAGCAAAACCAGCAGATTTTTTTTTTTTACCAGCATTAGCTAATCTAGCTAGTATCCAATTTACTCAAGATTTTCCAACTGACACTGCTAGCTGTTCTGGTCATGCTAGCATTCCAGTTCTGTGGATGCTTTTCTGCTAAACACCATAGCGCTTTACATAATCATGGTTATTGAGGTAACTATATTAATTATATGCTTGGGGTCGATATATTTTTTCTCACCGTGAGTGGGCTTTTAGTGGGTTCTTGTGCGGCTTGGGTCTATAATCAAATTAGCATGGGCTATGTTTCAAATGGAATTGCATTTGCCATCATTTACATTTTTGTTACAGTTTTAAATTGTAATGCGTACCAGCCTATTCTTTACATAAAGAGTTAGCCATCTGAAAGAAAATCGAATGCGTCACCCATAACTCTTATACAACATCATTTCTTTTTCTTTTTCCCTCAAAAGAATATGGGGTGTTTTGTATTATACCTTTGTGAACAAATGAAGTTGTGGGTTGAATTAAAGGGAAATATTTCTTGCAAGCACAAGCACTAAACAATGCATAATGTACCTGAATGTGAATGAGGTTCCTGGCACTTGAACCTTGCAAGGAAATGACTTCCTAATTGCCACTGGTCTGCTCGAGCTACAAATCAGAAACGTGGTAGGTAATGATTATCCATTTGCTGCACCATTTATTCTTCAGCTACACCAAGGCTCTGGTATTCTTCTCTGGTACAGGAAGTCGGTGTTCTCTCTGAACGAGCTGGGCCAGATGAATGGCAACGCAGGAGCCGGGGGTGGTAGTGCAGAGGATGAGGAGATGCCCGTGCCACACGAGCTCGGTGAAGAGCTGGCATACACAGGCAGGTGAGTTCTAATTATACCTCAAGAGAGTGATGGCGGATAGCCAGTTTATGGCGGACTGGAGGGTGCTTCACGCCGAACAAGTCCTCTTAAAAACACTAAAGCGCTTTGATTGTCAGTTGGAAAACTGGTCTGGAGAGTGCAGCTAATTGGAAATGGCTCCGAAATGTCCAGCGAGAGTGATTTGAAGGTAATAAATATGGCTATAAAAACAATTGGGCGGAAAAGCCATTCGTGCAAACGGAAGGTCAACATACTGCACTGTCCTTAACTATTCTCCTCATTCCTCGTCTTTGCCAGTTTTCTTTTTCCTTTCCATCTTTCTGTCTGTATCTATTTTTAAATGTGAGGTCTGAAGACAAATCTATATTGAATTATGCATTCGAAACCCGTGTGTTTGTGTTGGTGCGGCGGGATGATAGGTTTTGCGGAGGTCTGTTCCTGGACATCAAAAGAAAAATACCATGGTATCTCAGCGACTTCTATGAGGGTTTTCACATCCAGTCGATCTCAGCCGTGCTCTTTATATACCTGGGCTGCATCACCAATGCAATTACCTTTGGTGGCCTGCTGGGAGACGCGACAGACAATTACCAGGTAAAGCACAGAACTTTTCCAGAACAATTCGTAGTGAAGTCGTACTTTCAAACCATGCGCCACTTCTCCGGTTTTATTCTTTGCTCTGAGTTTGTTCTCTTTCTTTGTACATTCTTCCCCTCAGGGAGTGATGGAGAGTTTCCTGGGTACAGCCTTGGCTGGGACGGTCTTCTGCCTTTTTGGCGGTCAGCCCCTCATTATCCTCAGTTCCACCGGACCCATCCTTATCTTCGAGAAGCTGCTTTTTGAATTCAGCAAGTAAGAGTCTCTTGAACGGTTCAAACTTTCTGCCTTTGTAATGTGTCCATCTCATGTCTCACACTGCAAATAATAAATAACCGTCTAAATATAAGAAGTAAAGGCACGATTTACAAAGATACAAACAAGAAACAAGTCATATGATCTTCCAGTGTAGGAAGAGTATTACACTTGGTAAGATGTATTGAAACTTCAAATGCGATTGTTGACTAGATGAGGAGTTTTTGCGATGCATGTACAGAACTCATTGATATTTATTAGGGGCAAACAGTAAGTAAGCAATTGTAGATGTAATCGGTAGCACGATCCTCTGCAACAGAAACGGTTCTTTTGCCGTCGAGGCGTTACCCCAGCAGGCATTCATCAGTCTCCTGTCGTTGGCTCAGCATGCGACAACAGTCAGTTTTGTACAGCCATGACTAATTTGCCTTCTGATTCAATGCATTTGTTACCTGTGTGAACAACAGTGGTTCGTCAGGCACTCTGCACTCTCCAGGCGTTTTGGGCTGGACCCGCTGAGGCACTCGAATTCATAAATTTGGGTTTGAAATGGGTTCCCTGGGGTTCTGCCACAATTTAGTTTTCACATCCAACATAATCAATGATAAATGAGCAAACTGTGAATCCATTAATATTTATTTAATAAGCTAGTACTGGCAGTCAAAAGCCATCGAATCTTTTTTATATATGCATTTTCCTTTTGGGTGAGTTTTGGAACAGAAAACCTCCTTTCGTAAATACCCGAGGGTCTCACTACTGTAGATTTCCCGCTTGTGTCTCAGGAGCAGCGATATTGACTACATGGAGCTGAGGTTGTGGATCGGCATGCACTCGTGCCTCCAGTGCTTAATCCTGGTGGCCACCGACGCCAGTTACATCATCAAATACATGACGCGCTTCACGGAGGAGGGCTTCTCCAGCCTCATCTCCTTCATCTTCATCTCGGACGCTATCAAGAAGATGGCTGGTTCCTTCAGCTACTATCCCATCAACACCAACTTCCAGCCGGACTTCATCACCTCGTACAAGTGCGAGTGTGTCGCGCCAGACACGAGTGAGTCCATTCTTGGTGCAGGGTTACGAGTTAGCGTGGTCCAAAGCTAATCTCGAAACTCACCCGTTTCAAGATTCCAAAGAGTAACCAAATGGGAATAATGAGAGGGTTTGGGTGTCTGTTATTCAAGCATAAAGGTAGCAAAATTCAATTGAAAGTGTAAAATGCACAAGGTTCCTACACTTTTTTTTTTTCCATTTTATAACTCCATACTATTCCAGACTTAAATATGCAGACTTCCATTAAGATTCCCAAGACAATATTTAACATTTGAAATAATGATTTTAAATTCCAATTATACCATACGTTACGTCAGAATCTCTGATGTTTTTCATGTGTTAAGTTGCACAGACTTGGACTCTTTACTGTCATGGCAACATGACCTCACAACGTAACAACCAATCACAGCTGTGCCAACCCGGTGTAGTGCCGATCTTTTGGCAGTGCTGAGAATCTGCTCGTAACTCCGAGAAATTAGCAAGTTTTGACCTTCCATCCAAACTGAGACTTTTTAAAAACTCTACAAACCCCACCCCGCCCAACCCCCCCATACAAATACTTTTTCATAATTTTCCAAAAATGCGTAGGAACCCTGGATGCAAAATAGCAATTAGCGAAATGCAATATTCTAAATGACAATGTATTTCTGCATTTAAATGTACATTTTTTCATTACCATAGGTGCAAAGTTGTAAATTGCCTACTAATTTGAACGAATTTGTTGGAAAAGAAAGCGTGCGTTTCGAAATTGGTTCCGAGCCGAAGGTATAGCAAAAAGGTGATTTTAGATATCATGTTTAATGCATTGACGGACACTTAAGACGTTTGAAAAATGCATTATCAATTCAAGCCGAGCGATTTAATTGCATTTTGCTACCTCTATGCTTCCATTACCGATGGAAAATTAAATGGGAAAGAAAAGGGTGTGCGTAAACAAACTCTGAATACAAGGAACTTTTCTAAATAATATATATACGTGTTTAATATTGTATACATTGTGGAATAGAGATATGATACACCGCATATTACCTGTTTAAGAAGTTATTTCCCTCAATTGTAACTGACTTGCATTGTGCTTGTCCTCGCTGCAAACATGGCCGCCGTCTCCCATGTGTGAGTATCAGCCCCCGATTCACTGTGCATTAAAAGTGTACCGAACAAAATGCATGTTGGCGTGTACCAACGGAAAATCCATTTCCCAGAATCCCCACAGCGACAATACTCTATCCCCAGTCACTACCTCGTTCTTGTTCCTTAGAAATCGAACCTTTCACGTCGTTTACCCCTTTACCTCTGTTTGTTCCTCCGGTCGTTTCAGGCAAAAAAACTCCACAGCATGTCTTAATAGGAAAATAGTTAGCGATGAAGCAAAGTTAGCGCCTGATTGTTTTTTCCGTTAACAGCCGTGTTTTATTCGTTTTCTGTTTATACCACATGAATCTCTTTACGACAAATTTTGTATCCTTTAGCTTTAGTATCGTTTTTGTCCGCAGCTGCTGCATTGTTTTTTTTTCTCCCCTTTCTCTCAAAGTTAATAACAGGAAAAAAAGCCCCCCAAAAAACATGTTCCTCAGAAACAGCTGGTGTGCTGGAACTGGAGACTCCTTCCATAAATTATATACAGAAAAAAAAACCTTTTTATCGCAACAAAAAAAGGTTGAGATGTATGAAATGTTATTAGACTAATATTATTTGGATCTCTATGCCAGACTGTAGCACACCATAGGGGTCAGAAATTCTGAATTATTTGGCCAACTATGCCAGAGTGTACCATAACGTAGGTGGTGTTTTTTATATTCTAGTTCAGGGGTCTCCAATCTTTTCCAGAAAGGGCCAGTGTGGGTGCAGTTTTTCAGTCCAACCAATCAATGGTCACACCTGATAGTCATTGAAAATGAAGATCATTAGATTTGAACAGGTAGAATTTGGTGTGGACTTGCTTGGTTGGAATAAAAACCTGCACCCAAACTGGCCCTTTCTGGAAAAGATTGGAGACCCTGTTCTAGTTGGTGATGCATGAGTTTGCTACCCTGGTATTATGGCCCAGGGAACCACCTAAAGGAAGGACACAAGATTGTTTGGCACAATGAAAAGTCAGGGATGGGACTTCGAGGGTTTAAAAAATAAAATTGATATACGTGTTCGTGAGAACATTGTAAAGAGAAGAAAACCGTCTTATATTAAGGTCTGATTCGGTCCAATCGAAATCCAGAATCCAGCAGGCCTGTGGTATAATCAGTTCAATCCGATCTCCTAAAATCGATCGATTGATCGTGGTTTCCCCTTTTTTGGATTTGTGCATGTATTTTTAATCAAAGGTAAACTCTGTATTATCCTCGTGCTGCATACGAATTGAATGTGCTTCTCTCTTTCTCTCTCTCTCTTGTTTTTTTTCCCGCTCGGGGATTTTCCGAAGCCCACAATTAAAACTCCCTGATTGTCATTTCTATTCCAAGCCCATCTGCTGCCTTTTTGTGGCACGCAGATGTGATGCGTTACAACAACCAATTGCAATTCCCATCTCATATTTTTTTTCCCCTTCATTTTGCTAATTTCTATCATTTTCTTTCTCTCTGTTTCTCTCTCTCTCTCTCTCTCTCTCTCTTCATCACCACCTCTTGTTTATTTAGTGGCATCGATGCTCTTTGGGTGTTGTAGTTCCTGTGCTCGATAATACGTCTGTTCTCTCCGGTGTAAGTGGCTCTCATTCTCTGTTTCAAAAGTCTTTAAACCCTCATTTATATTCAAAGTGGCCAGGTCCCATAAGGTGCTCTGATAAAAGCGAATTTGAATCGTCCTTGTGTTTTGGAGATTTTTATCTACAGTTTAAAAATGGACCTCACGTTCATCGTCTCACTTTCACGTCTCCCTATCTTTCTCTCTCTCTTTGTGAATGACGAGAAGATGAATATAACAGCTCTGGACTGGAGTCAGCTCAGCAAGAAAGAGTGTCTCAAATACGGCGGCCAGCTGCTGGGAAGCTCCTGCAAGTTCATCCCAGATCTGGCGCTCATGTCCTTCATCTTGTTCTTCGGCACCTACTCCATGACTGTCTCGCTGAAGAAGTTCAAGTTTAGCCGCTACTTTCCGACCAAGGTGCGAAGGAAACCACAAAGTCAAATTTAATGCATTTCAAGACCTTTTTAAGAACCTTAAGAATGAAAATTAAGAGGTTCCCTGGTGGTCTAGTGGTTAGGATGAGGCGCTCTCACCGCTGTGGCCTGGGTTCGATCCCCGGTCAGGAAACCAACCCCAGCCATTAGGGTTGCACAAGCTTGAGTGCCGGTCCCTAGCCCGGATAAATGGGGAGGGTTGTGTTAGGAAGTGCCAAATCAAACATGCGGATGATCTGCTGTGGCGACCCCTAATGGGAGAAGCCGAAAGAAAGTTTAACGTCCCCTGGTGGTCTAGTGGTTAGGATGCAGCGCTTTTACTGCTGCGGCCCGGGTTCGATCCCCGGTCAGGGAACTAACCCCAGCCACTCTCAGTGCCGGTCCCAAGCCCGGATAAATGGGGAGGGTTGCGTTAAATCAAACATGCGGATGATCCGCTGTGGCGACCCCTAATGGGAGAAGCCGAAAGAAAGAAGCATGAAATTTAAGACCGATATCACAACGTCGAAAAAAACACACTCAAATACGCTGTTAGCAACCGGCCTTAGCCGAGCCCTAAATTCGTTTTTTTTTTTTTAGGCGTAATAAATCAAATGATAATTTGACTAGCGAAAAAAACAAACGCAACACCGCGGAAACCACAACAACAACAAAATATTCGAAAGTGCCGCGTAAGCATTTCGGTGAACATTAGAATTAGCGCTACATGGACATCGGAAAATTAAGACCTGTTTAAAATTAACAGTGAAATGACTTTTACTTTTTTACCTGAAATGTATTTTAAATGTAAGACTTTTTTAAGACTTCGCAGAAACCCTGAACCAAAACATAAGATTGAGAAAAAAGAGAAGAAAAAAAAAAAAACAGACATAGAGAACGTTATGAAATTTGATTTAGGACCCATCAAACACCTACACACAAACGGCTCGAAGTGCTTCCTTGTAAAAAAAATGTAAAAAAAAAAAATTAACCAGCATTTCTTTTTTTTTTTTCATATTTAAGAAAGCTACACCTATAGAAAACCATGCTAGCTGATGTATTAGCCGCTTAAACTCCCATGAGCCTTTGGTGCGCCACTATAGGTTTTTTCAACAAATGACATTAATGTTTGAAAGTGTCCAGTGTTGGTTTGGAAAGAAAAAATATAAAAATAAGTCAGTCATCTCAAATCTCAGAACCATATGTGGGCGTGGCCTAATATTAAAATCAACACTTTTGATTAGACTGCATTTTCCTAGCTTAAGCCTGACAGGTCGTGTTAGCTCAGTGGTTAAGGCATTGGACTTTGGATCGGAAGGTCACAAGTTTAAATCCCAGCACCAGCAAGCCTACACGTCTGGGCCCTTGAGTAAGGCCCTTAAACTTCACCTGTCCAGTAGGTCGCTCTGGATAACGGTGTTCAAATTTAACCCTACACTTTTGACAAAACATCTCCCATTGGCTTCATTCGGATCTAGTCTTGCTCATTTTTTAATTGGAAATTCTGCCCGAGAGCACGGACAGTTTGGAAATCCGCCAAACGTTCATACTTTGTGGATGAACAGTCCGTGAGAGTGACTTTAACCTGATTAGGAACCAATTACGGCTCTCTGGGGATCCGAGTCTGGTGAGTTATGGTTCGCGAGAGTAAATCTGCGTCAGACGCTCAGAGGTTCACCGGGCTCCCGAATTGGCGATTCGCTCCAAATGAGTGCAAAATTAAATACAATATAAAGTATGGAGCCATTAATGTAGCCCACGACGGATAAAAGACCGACGGAGGTCGTATATTTAGGATTACACTACATGGAAGAAAAAAGTTTTTGATTATGTTTCTTTTGGAGCATCTCCATTTGCTGAAAAAAAGCACCACTCTTCTGGGAAGATGTTCCACTAGATTTTATAGAGATTTGTGCCCATTCAGCTATTTAGTAATGTCAGGGTACTGGTGTAGGGTGAGGTGAGGAGGTCTGGGGTGCAGCCAGCATGAAAATTCATTTCAGATGTGTTCAGGGTTGAGGTCTGAGCTCTGTCACAGGAGATCTTCTAGAGCAGGTCTCACAGCTCAAGTGGAGGGAAAATTTCAAGCTATACTGTGTATATATTTGAACTATAACCCTGAACAGATCATGATTTTTTTCCAACATTCATTGAACCTCAGCCTTGGAAACGCAATTTCCAATAAACCTCGAAGTCGAATGATTTGTAAATTATTAACCAATATGTAAAAAATGATCTTTCATCTCAGACCTTTAAGGCCTCTGAGATCACTGCTCAGCTATCGGCTTATTTATCAGGACCCAGTTGGTTGCTATAGTTACAGGGATGGATATAATGGGATGTTGCAATGCTCAAACATATCAGTAGCTGCCATGACGGCATGTTAGGATTTGGATTGGGCCCTTTTTTTTTCCTGTCACCAGGGGGACGGAATGCCGCGGTGTCCCCCGCGTCCTTCTGATTTATTTATTTATTGAAATATTTATTTGTTTCAGATGAGGAAGCTCATCAGTGACTTCTCCATCTTCATGTCCATCATGACGTTCGTGGGTTTGGACATGCTCATGGGGCTGAAGACTCCCAAACTAATAGTGCCAACTGAGTTCAAGGTGAAAGAGGATACACACACACACACACACACACACACACACACACACACACACACACACACACACACACTTTATGGTGGACACCTCACCATAAGATTGGTATGTGCTCCTTTATGAACATCCCATTCCACACTGGGTCTTTATTTGCTGTTATAATGAGCTCCACTCTTCTGGGAAGATGTTCCACTAGATTTTGTGGAGATTTATGGCGAAAATAAAATTCTTCCCGTAGCCCACACGCCCAGACCGCGACTGGATCGTCATGCCGTTTGGGAAAAACCCGTGGTGGGTGTGTGTCGGGAGCTTCGTTCCCGCTCTCCTCGTCACCATCCTGATGTTCATGGACCAGCAGATTAGCGCCGTCATCGTCAACAGGAAGGAGAACAAACTGAAGGTGAGTGATGGAAATGGAAAAGCTGTTTATATTTGTTTATATAGAAACATCATATAAATGTAAATGATTATTAGAGATTTTTATATAAAAGTGAAATTGACTGCGAACGTTTTTTATATGAATGTAAAAGTTTTTTATATGAATGTGAGATCCTTTATGTGAATGTGAGAGCTTTTTATCTGACTCCAACAGTATTTTATGTGCATGCAAGAGCTTTTTTTTAGGAATATGCATGAGCATTCATATGAATGTAAGAGCAATTTTGTGAAATATAAAAGATTATACAAATGTAATAGTCAATTTTAACATACTGAATTATTATTATTATTATTTTTTTAAGTACTCAGTATTTCCACAGATTTGAACCATTTCTTCTCAGGACCATGAATGACTATTACCTTAAAAGTCCAGTGTCTAAATGTAAATTTTGTGGTCTTGAACAGAAAGGGTGCGGGTACCACCTGGACCTGTTTTGGGTCGGTGTCCTGGTGTTCGCCTGCTCGTTTATGGGCCTGCCATGGTATGTAGCAGCTACGGTCATCTCCATCGCCCACATCGACTCCCTGAAGATGGAGAGCGAGTCCAGCGCTCCGGGAGAACAGCCACAGTTCCTGGGTGTGAGGTAATCCAAGTCCATGAAGATATGCTCGACATGGGTTGGAAGTGTGTGAAAGATCTTGAGTGGCCTGCAGTAGTAGACATAGTACGCAAAGCGTGTGCTTGAGTACAAGTAGAGATACACCAAATGAAATATTGCTTCTTCTTCTTCGTCATCATTTATTACTCCCAGATGTTCTGAAGTAGGTACCACCAAGCAGCAATGGCGTAGCTTGAATAAGGCCCTGGGTGACCCAAGCCATGACCCAACGTCTCCCCCACTGATTAGTTTTTTTTTAAAAGCTTCACTCTGCTGCAGCTACTGTCACTGGTCTAGTAAGAACAATGCACGTTTTTTGTTTTTGTTTTCACTATGTTTCTATTTCAAAGGGAACAGCGACTCACAGGAATCCTCGTCTTCATCCTAACCGGAGTCTCCATCTTCCTCGCCCCGATCCTGCAGGTGAGCTCCAGGGCAGTTAATTAAACAGAACTCAAAGGTCTCGCTCCAAATCCTTAAATGCCGGTCTTCGTAACCCCAAATCAAACGAGTATGTAGGTCCAGCTGGCGCACGACGAGGTGGGAAAGTGTCTCCGATCACGCCGGACCGGAAATGTCAGCCTTCCTTGACACGCTTGGGCGATTGACAATTGAGCGGCCACTTCCATTCAAGTGCAAATGCGACATTTCCGCGAGAATTTCAGTGTTTTTACTCAGCGTATGCTACCGAATGCTAATCCACGTGCCGTATTATTCAGCAGGGTTTTTTCTTTTTTCTGCACTCAGTTCATCCCGATGCCGGTGCTCTATGGGGTGTTTCTCTACATGGGCGTCGCGTCTCTTGGGGGCATCCAGGTAAGCGAGATTCTTCAAACTTCCTGCATCCGGTCAGGCCAAACGTTTGTGGACACCCGACCGTACGATTGGTATCCTGTTCCACAATCGCTCTTATAATAATCTCCACTCTTCGGGGGAAGATGTTCCACTAGATTTCCTTGTGGAGATTTGCCACGAGGCCGTCAGGTACCGATGGACCGGAGGAGGCCTGGGGTGCCGTTTCAATCCATCATGTTCAATAGGATTGAGGTCAGAACTTTCTAGCAGGCCACTTGCTTAGTGCACACTGCCATGCTGGAATGGGTTTGGGTCTCGTAGGTCAAAACGAAGGAAAAATTTCATGCTAGCACATCCAAAGGACGTGTGTGGGGTCCAACTTTTGCCTTAAGAGTTCGGGGAAAACCGCACAGGTCGACTGTCCAAATACTTTTGGCAATACCGTTTTACATACACTGTACATTGTAGCTAAATTAGCATTGTTCATATTTGTGTAGAAAATTCAGAACAACGATAGAAAAATACTAGCGTAATTAGCGATGCTAGTTCTGCTTTGTGTTTTTTCGTGCCACAGTTCTGGGACAGGATCAAACTGTTCCTGATGCCGGCAAAGCACCAGCCGGACTACGCCTACCTGCGGCACGTTCCTCTCCGGAGAGTTCACCTGTTCACTCTGGTGCAAGTCATCTGCCTGACCGTCCTCTGGGTCCTCAAATCCACCTTCCTCGCCATCATCTTCCCCGTCATGGTCCGGGTTTTCTGAGTTTTATTTAAACACTCGCTAGTTATCACTGAATTGAATGATTAGTGAGTGGTTCATGAGTTGAAGCGTCAGGAGACTAGGAATTTATTTTCAGGGGGAAAATTATGAATAATTCATAAATCATAGGATTGATTTGCATGTGGCTTTTTTTAATTATTCATCTTTTTTTTATTTTTTTATTATGATTCAAATTAAAAGTCACATATGACTTTTTCGAACCATTTCCTTTTTTTTTCGACTTCCCAAATTTTTTTTTATTCTTCAAAGAATTCCTTTCATTTCATGTGTGACTTAAAAAAAAATTTATTTATTCACATGATTTATTTTTTTCAAAATTATTCATTTTTTCTGTGTCCTTTCCAAATTTTTTTTTATATCGAAATTTATTCCTATGATTTTTTTTCTTCAAAGAATAATTTTTTTCACGTGACTTTTTTCAAATGATTCATTTATTCGCATGTCTTGTTTTCAATTGATTCATTTTTATTCATGTGACTTTTTTAAATGATTCATTTCTCCTGTGACTTTTTTCAAGTAATTCATTCTTTACATCATTTTTTTTTCAAAGGATTTGTTTTTATTCAAGTGACTTTTTTCAAATAATTCATTTAATTTCACACCTGCCTTTTTTTAAAGGATACATTTTTTCACGTGACTTTACAAATTATAAATTTTTTTATTTAACGTGTTTATTTTAATACTTTCTCAATGTGATTTTTTGGGAAATGCTTACATTTTTTTTTTTTTTTGCAAGTCATTCATTATTATTTGGTTTTATCCTTTTCGCACTTGACATTTTCAAGCAAACCACTCATTTTCATTTACAAATACATTTACAGATATGATGACAGTGAAGAGTTCTGACCATGGTCAAGTGTGTCCTGGTGTTCCTGTGTTCCTCAGATCCTGGGCCTGATGTTGGTGCGCAAGCTGCTCGACATGGTGTTTTCTCAGCACGACCTGGCCTGGATCGACGACCTCCTGCCCGGGAAAGAGGAGAAGAAGGATGACAAGAAGGAGGACGGTGGAAAGAAGGAAAAGAAGAAGGTCAGGAGAGAAGAGGAGAGTGAGGATGAGGTCGGTGTGAAACACACACACAAACACATACACAAAGGCCCATGAGCATCTATTATGCACCGCCGCTGCCCCCTACTGGAAACATTTGGATAAACACAATGACCACATTTTTAGGTACATCTCCTCAACACCTACTGTATCTAATGCTCCTCTAACGTGTCCTGTCCTGCAGGAGAAGTTCCACCCGTACACTGACTGTGCTGTGGACGATTTGGACGTAGACCGCAGGTACTGTGTGCTCAAACTGCACGTCCCCTACCGAGACCTCTTAGATCCCCCTGACTCGGGCTCTGAGTGGGCTGCACGCTGTCAACCGGGCACCTTTTACCGCTGATGTGCACTAACCACGCACACACACACACACACACACACCAGATTTGTACCTTCGTACAGGTTTTTCCGAATATATATATTAAGAGAAATTTCTTCCTAAAAATTATTTTACGTATTATTTGGACCCACGACGTGTTTAAATGCGCCACGTACATTTCCGTGCACCTGTAAGCAATGCAGATAGATCGGATCCCGCACATCTGTCCAGATGTTCCCGGGTTCGTGTTAGGTAACGGGTTTTGTTTGCGTTTCGCAAAAAGCCGAGACGCAACACAGGCGCAGACAAAAAGGGCGCATGTTTTGTTTTTCGCAGCAGGTTGTTTTGGTTGTTTCTTTCTGGTTGTATCTGGGGTGTGCTTTAAGCCCCCTTTTTTTTGTTGTTTTATGTATTTTTTTTCTGACCGCAGTTAAACGGAAAATCCTCTGACAAGAGCGACTGATTTAGTCCAGAATCAATGTCCTGGACTTCTCATTTGCTTTATTTCATCTTTATTTTAATGTCCTGGAAATGTGCTAAACCAAAAAACCAAAACAAATACACTCTGTGGACAAAAAGTATTCGGACACCCTGACTTCTCCGGCCATATGTGCTTCTTTCCATCCGTATTTTGGACTAGCATGAGATTTTGCCTACACTTGAACTTGGACACCCCGAATCCGTTCCAGCATGACATAAGGATCTTCAACTTCATCAGGACCTGAAATCATGAACACCCCTGCGTCTGAAATCTCCACAAAATCTAGTGAAACATCATCCCAGAAGAGAGGAGGTTCTAATCACAGAACATATAGTCTAGAAAATATTAAATATAGGATATAGAAATTAAGGAAAAATATCTAGAAATCGAATTCATTCTCATATAATTGGAATCGTGGAAATGGCCATTATGAGATCAATCTAAATATTCATATTCCAGATGTTTTTGTTTATGGATATACGGATGCGATTTTGGCACCTGGATACCGAATGAGTTGCAGGTCTGAATCCATCCGTCTGATCCGCAGAGTAATGGAAGGATGAGCTCAGGTGAGGTGGCTTTCAGAGCAGCTGCAGACTGGATGAGATCACGTCTCAGAGCGGGGACACGTCTGGCCAAATGTTTATTACCACATCATTAATAAAGCAGGTCTTTTTTTTTTTTGCGCAAGACAAACTTCAGGTTGCCATACAAAGATTTCTTTTGTTCCTTCTTTCATTTCTTCCTTCCTTTCATCTTTTTTTCCTAAAATATCCATCATTCATTCCTTCATTTTGTCTTTTATTCCATCCTTCCTTGCTTTATTTCTCATCCTTTTTTTTCCTTGTTTCTTCTTTCATTTCTTCCTTCATTCTTTCCTTTGTTTCTTCTGTGTTTCATGCCTTTATTTTTTCCTTCATTCTTTTATTGCTTCCTTCTGTCTTTTATTTCTTCATTTTGTCTTTTTTTTCCCGTGCTTCTTCTTTCATTTCTTCCTTCATTCTTTTATTCCTTCCTTCCTTCCTTCCTTCCTTCCTTTTAATTCTTCATCCCTTTATTCATTCTATCTTTCATTCTTTCCTTCTGTTATTCTAAAATATCCATCATTCATTCCTTCATTTTGTCTTTTAATCCTTCCTCCTTATTTTCTTCATTACTCTTTCTTTCATTTCTTCCTTCATTCATTTCTGTTTATTCCTTTATTTTGTCCTTCCTTCCTTTTTTTCTTCATTTATTTTGTTGTTTATTTTTCCTTTTTAATCCTCCATTCTTTCCTTTCTTCCTTCTTTCCTTTCTTCCTTCTTTCCTTCCTATCTTCATTGCTTTCTTTCTTTCTTTCTTTCTTTCTTTCTTTCTTTCTTTCTTTCTTTCTTTCTTTCTTTCTTTTCTCCCTCCCTCCCTCCCTCCCCCACACACAGTGAGCATGGTGTCTGCATTGCTGATGAAGCTGCATGGTTTGGATCATGAGGAAGCTTTTTTTCAAGCAAAACCGTAATTAAATCCCAGACACCAAATGAGACACGGCGTAAATCTGGCCAAAACTCAGCGCTTCCATCTTCCATCTGCTCCTCATCCTGCAGTGGAATGATGCCATCGAACTCTCACTTTGTTGTTAGATCTTAACCTTGATGAGACCGAATTTCAGGCGAGATGTGAACCGGAAAGTCGGGGTCAGTCTGATAGATATGAGCCATTTTGAGACTTGAGATTTGAGACTTTCAGTAAAGCTGACAAAAATTCCAACCAATCAGAATTAGTCTTCAAAATACACCACTCATACGTCACGGTGAGCCGTGGTATCCCGATCTCTAAAACCTTCTCTAAACTAAGTTTTTAAATTTAAAACCCATTGAACCCAGTTTTAGAACGCATATGGCGAGCTTACCTGATTTGCACCTATCCATGAGTAATATACTATATGGACAAACGTTCGTGGACACCTCACCATAAAACAGGTATGGGCGTTTTGAGCATCCTATTCCATGTTTAGATCTGATTTGCTGTTATAATAACCTCCACTCTTCTGGGAAGATGTTCCGCCAGATTTTGAGGAGATTGATGTAGGTGGTGGTGGTGGTGGGGGTGGGGGGTGTCAAGGGTCAGAGCTCTATTGGAGGCCATTTAAGATCTTCCAGACACTTCCAACCCATGCAAAATGATCTCCATGGAGCTTTGTGGACTTCGTATTTGGAATAGTTTTGCGGTCTCCAAGTTCACCGAAGGGAGAATTCCATGCCACTGCATACAAAGGCATCCTATACAACTGTGTGCCCCCAAGTTTTGGGTAACGGTTTAAAGAACCAGACAGTCAGGTGTCCCAATATTTTTTTCTGTATCACACAATTCTGATCCGGCACGATCTGGTTCTTCCGAAGCTCCGCTGTCTGGAGTCACGCTTGTTAGATGACCCACACGGATTCCTTCGAATCTCAAATACACTATACTCTTTTATGCATATGGTATATGATGGCTTGAAAATGTCCGAATGCTGAGGGGCAAGTTGTATTAAAAAAAAAAATGAACAAAAAACTGTATTAGGACGCAGGGCTATTCTTCGCCTGCAGAATCGGTGCCATCCCGCTGACCCTTAACCTTTTGCCATTACCTCATCCTCCCTCTCATACGGGCATCATCACAGCATCACCCTGCACCTGAAGATCTCGTGCCTGCCGTCACCCGCGATGCCCCTCCTCCGAGGCGCGGCGTGTCCGGTGCCGCAGGTCAAGATCGAGATGGAGTCCGAGTACGACGACACCGACACAGAGCCCAGACACAGGAACCGGGACACGAGCAGTGAGACCAGGATTTAACTATGAACATTGGACCGATTTTTGTCTTTTGAAAGTGTTTTTAAATGTCTTCTAATCCTACACTACATGGACAAAGGGTTAGACCTGACTTCTCCAACCATATGTGGTTCTGTTACCAAAAATAATTGGAGGCACAAAATTGTATTGGATGTCTTTGACGTTCTTTCCTTCCCTTAATTTTCCTGATCCTCCTTTTCCTTACCTTTCCTTAATCTCCTTTCCTTCCTTCTTCCTTTCCATCCATCCATCCCCTCCTATTACTTCCCTTCTTCCCTTCCTTTTACTTTCCTTTCCATACTTTTTCTTTTCCTTCCTTCTTACCCTTCTTTTCCTCCTTCCTTCCTTTTACTTTCCTTCTTTCGTTCCTTCCCCTCCTTTTTCTTTCTTCTTTTTCCTTTTACTTTCCTACCTTCCCTCCCTTTACTTTCCATTCCTTCTGACCCTCCTTCCTTCCCTTTACTTTCCTTTCATTCCCTCATTTTACTTTCTTTTCCTCCTTCTCCTTTTTCTTTCTTCCTTTTACTTTCCTTCTTTCCTTCCATGTCCTCATTTTACTTTCCTTCCCCTCCTTTTACTTTCCTTCCTTCCTTCACCTTTTCTCCCTTTTCTTTCCTTACCTTCCTCTCATCCACCCATCCTTCCAAACTGAAGAAAAAGAAACAACCAAAACATTTTTTACATGGAGTTTTGTGACATTTATATTTTTGTAAATACTTTAAGTGTTCTATGTGAGTATTTAAGATGGTTTCATATTGCAGTGTATCTCTGTGATGATCTGTGATGATCTGTATTACAAAAGCAAAAAAGGAAATCAGTCTTGTTTTGTTTTTTTACAATATGGATTTATTTAAAAGATAAAGATTTAAAAAATAAATAGATTAAACCATAAAGAATATTACGATTGTCCAGGCAAACCAGATGCATGTTCCTTTGCCTTTTTATTCCCAGACCTTTTCATCAGTTTAGTTCCTAACAGGATTCCAGCTCAAATTGAGTATAGAACGGTAGCCATGTTGCTTTTTTTACTTTCTGGAATAAGTGTGGAAACTTCCCTGCACTTCCACCTCCATGTTTGAGTGTCCCATTTGGACTCCACAGAAGTTTCATCCACTCATTCAATGTCCAATATTGTTGGGTTCTTCCTAATTTGTTACATAGAAACAAAAGGAACATGCACGAGACTATAAGACCTGGTGTGACCAAAAAGAAGATAGAGATTCATGTTAAAGCACAAGGCCCGGAAGGTTCCTCGGTGAATCCATCTCCGTAGCCGTCGCTAGGCAGTAGTCGTGGCGCTCGGTTGCACATGGGGCAGAGGCGGTTCCTTTGCCGTGACGCTCGCAGCCACAGCACCAGGTTCCAGCGGCACCCGGACGAGATGGGCAGAGCCCCGTGCATGTGCTGCCCGCGGTGGAGGACGCCCTCAGCTACGTGGTGCTCCACTTCCACACACTCGGTCTCGCTCAGGGGCACCTGCATCACACACACTTTCAGATCGGCGTAATCTCCTATCTGCCTTAGTAAAGAGTGTCATTCGAAAATAAACAGCAGCGATCAGTCAGTGTTTTCTTGCATCCTTTTTTTGTTTCGTTTACCTCTCTCATGTCCCCGAAGTACAGGGTTCCATCGGCAAAGTCCTTCCCGAGCGAGACGTTCAGCGTGACCTCTGCATTGTCGTAGTGGTAGCTGAGCTCCAAGTCCTCGTTCAGGGCGTATTTCACGGCGAAGGCCCTATGACTGTCCACCCATTTCCCTCCGCAGTCTGGGTACAGGAGCGCAGCGAGGGGCTTCAGGTACAGCTCCCTGAGCGGCGCAATCAAACCCTCGTCCAAGCCTAGCTCGTCCAGGAGGATCTGCGAAGGACAAATGATCTTTACATATCAGATTCTGGTTTAGTATCGTACTGGGTGTCAAAATCTCAGACAGAGCGATACGGTCTCAGGAACAGAGACATGCTGGGTCAGGTTTGGGTCTCCTAGTTTAAGTGAAGGGACAGTTGGGGCTCCTAGTTTGGACAAACCATATCACAGAATCAAGGTTCAAGTTTAGAGGAAATAACCTATTAATGGAATATTACACCATGTGACCAGGTGATACTGCCCTCTTGTGAGTTTGTTGAAATTAACCAACGTGTCCCCCTGAGCCTGACAGGAATTTGCAGGATTGATGTACAGTAAATACCCCGTAGTTGTTCATGGTGTTCGGTCGACCTTTCGGTGCCCCAGAGCGCTCGAAATGCTCCAGTTCCTCTACCAGATCCTTGCAGAAATCCCGG